>NC_141855.1:9227226-9379790 GCF_024713525.1 Acromyrmex echinatior | reverse complement strand
AATGAATTTACAAATTGCTAATCTGAAGAGGCCGACATATTCTCAAGTGTAATTCTCATTATGTGAGGTCAATATTCGGTATACGTATGTTTACAATCAAAATTATTTATTTGTTATATAGAATTGACTCGAACGTTTGATTGATGTTTTTAAACTTTTGAATATTTTACATCGATGATTTAATTATTTTTGTGATATAATGTAGTAATTTCTTTTTTCTTCAAATAATTACATCCATACCTGTAGACAAATCGAAATAATTACCACCGTTTAACAACTGTTGATTGTGCACATATAATTTTCACAAAATTTGTTTTTGATTAATTATTATATACAAAGGAGATCTCGAAATCGTACAAAAGGTTTTTATGTCTCTTTTTGTCTTGGCGGCGAGATTTTCTTTCCCTTGTATTTCATGGAATAAAGCTGTTTTGTTTAATTCAAATGCACGTTTTTTAAAACAAGAGTTCAATCTCTGTGTTACTTATTGACTTTATAAAGTATGCAGCACTAATCATGTAATTGTTCTCCATCGTCAATTATCATTTATCGATAAATGTTGACGTTTCGAAAATGATTTATCATTTATACTTACATATATGTTGATAATAATTAAGTCACATGTCTACTTACGTTGTAGACAATTGAATACTATTCGAAGGGCATAGGGCAAAAGAATAAAAATTTTTTTCTCTGTAATTAGCATTTACTTGGAGGGAAGATAACAATAAAATATTTAAACGAAATAAAATCGCAATATAAAAGCCAATTATAATATTAAAAAGTTAATTTCTTAAGATATTAAATTCGTATTGTAGAATAACTTATTTGATATGTTTAATAAATTACATTTCTTAATGCTTAATTATATGTCAATGATATGAAGAAAACTGATTGCGCAGTCAGATGATATGATAAAATAATAATTAAGCAAACTATAATGTTACAAATTTCTAACAGAACGTAAGATTATAATTGTACCACCATCTACTCGTAAATATTCAAATAATAATGGCAGAAAAATTCTGCGAAATATCAATTGTATCTCAACGGAAATTCTACGAAATCGATTATATTATTAATAGTTACTTGAAACGTAAATTTTTTTGAATAACAGTTCACTAGCAAGAGCAACACGAAATGGATTTTTAATTTGGATTTACCTATGCCCTTCGCGATAAGCATCGACTACATTCATGCATATCGCGCCGTTCAAATTGAAAATATTTCACCGAAAAGAAAACGATTTTTGTAGAAAATGTCGCAACGCGAACAACATTATTTTTTAACTCTTCGACTATCCTCCCTTTTTCCCATCATTTACTCCGTACGTAAATTCGTACGATTCAATTTCTTTTTTTATCTTGGTTGTAAATAACTAAGATACAATTATCCGTTTATATCGATTATTTCGCGCAGGTGCGCGCCCTGGTGTACGGTGTGTGTCGTGTATTTAATTAATTATAGTATATTTGTCGTTCCTATATGGTACTATATATAACATTACAGAACTATATACAATCAGAGTAACAGCGTTATTTATTGTTATTGTTATGTTATTATTAATAATATATTAATAATGTTATTATATTATTATAATTATTATTATACTATTATTCTTCTCATTTTTCCTGCTAGCCTAATTCTTCTTTTTCAACAGATCGGCGTATTCGCGTCTTCACCCTATGTTGCTCATGCGTATGTACGAAGTGCTTAAGGCGCAGAGCATAACCCGTTATATCCCATCATGTAATATGTTAATAAAGTCTGATAAAAGTTCGTGAGATTTTGCAATACGGTCAGTTATCTCGTTAATTTAATAGTTAAGTTGTTTTAATAGTTTCCGCTGTTATTTAATATATAAAACAAGAACGAAGAAGAATTAAACCAAATAACTCTGTTATTTTTCATTCTATCATTTATTTCATTAGAATAATTAAATGATCTTAATGCATCTTGAATTATCTGATTGAAAAAAATTTGATGCAAATCTTACACGGGAGTGTTTGAAAAGAGTGACACTATCTTGTTCTACTGACAAATCTATCAATTTTCTATTGACTATTTTAATTCTGAAAGAATTTGATTTTGAGACATAATGGGTTATCTCTAGTTTTTCATGTCTATGTGTGTCTCGTGTATCGTTTGACGTCATTCATATTTTCTCAGCTCGAATTTCTCCCCGTTTTGTCCGATCTCATCATAATCGCGCATTGTCTCTTCTCCTTTTTCTTTCGGAAATTGCAAATATCTCCGTAATTTTGTTAACTTTGTAAATTACGAAAATATTGTAGTTGTAAGATAAATATATATAATTGTAAAATGTGACATTTTTCTTAAAGACAACTTGAACTTCAATTTCATAAGTTATTTACAATTGTTTTGTGATTGTTTTATAGGTAAGTAGCTGATTGATTGGATAATAATAAATCAACTAGAACTAGCAAGAGCCTAGCGAAGTAGATGGTTTAGAGAGTACAAGAAGAACACAGAACACAAACAAAAATTCATCAATCAAATCGTAAGTAATGCAAGAAATCAAGCAAATTAATCAAGAATACTAGTTGGACTTGTTACAGTTCTCAGATTATATTTTTAATTTTTAATTAGTTCTGATTCTGCAATAATATCGCAAATCATAAAAATTACATAGAGAACGCAAAATCTTCAGTATATGTTTAAATGCTACAAAATAAAAGATAAAATAAAAAGTTTAAATATTGAACATTCTTTTGCATCGAAATAAATAAAATATTTTGATAAAATGATAAATTAACAATAAGTTAAATTTTTCAACATATAAATAAATTCTAAGATATAAATAAAAAATTGTTCTCTTTATTCTGCACAAAAATCCTATTTATTAAAATATTGAACATTGACGAAAAACTTGTGACAAATAATAGTTCCTATTAATTTTCGCGAAGTAAACTCGATTTAATAATTTAAAATATATGTATTTAAGTAATCAGAATCTGTACTAATAGTTGTACGCACATTGTTTTACAACAAGATAATGATAAAATAGTATTCCAAATTGGCAGTATTTTTTAAAATTCTAAAGATACTGTCAATATTGTTCGTATTGTTTCGTATTGTCATGAGTAACGTAGTTGACAGAAATTTGATTAAGCGCTTCTTTATATTTTTAAAAAATATTCTTTGGATAAATATTGTAATGTGCGATTATTTCATCGCAAATCGTAGAGCTGACAAATTCGAGCCAGAGAAATAATGTCGACGCATTTTTCGATCTTTATCTTTTTTTCTTCTCCTCATATATAATTGTCCGTCCGGCCACGAAGAAATGCGATGGCATCGCTTCGATTTAATTAGTCGGTTACAAATTAAGCGGTGTTACTATTAAATTATTGCACATTGAACGAACAATTACGTTGAGTTCTCAGACACTGCGAAACTTTTTTTCTCTTTTTTATGAACACTGATAGCCGCCTGGAGATTCATTAAAGTTCTACTTAATTACGAATTAATTCTCTTCTTCTTGTCACTTCTCTCTCTGTTATGTCCATGTATACATGTACATTCGTACATGTACTCCGTATGTTCCGTATATATTTATATACAATAATATGAATATATATATATGTAGGATGCCCTGCTTTTCTATTGCATCTTCTTTCAGCGTATCTTTGATAATAAATTCAATAGGTTTTTATTTAAATCACAATAACTAAGATGAAAAAATTTTTTGTTTATAATGTATGAATATTTTTTGTTACATTAATATTTTTTACTTTAACAATATTTTTTTATTGAAAATGTAATAGTAAATATATAGAAGTTTTTTAAATCGATGAAAGAATTCGCGAATAAAAGAAACGGCAGAGTCACTCCGTATATGCATATTCATTTATTTATTTATTTATTTATTTATAATATATATATATATATATATATATATGTTTCTCTCATTAGTGCCTATTTATTGTTAGTCAAGGAGGAATGTAGTCATAGTGGTCATGTTGGGTTGAGCGAGATAAAGAATCAAGCCAGCCGGTACGTTCATCGTCCGATATCTGACTGACATAACAGGAGACCTTATAATTGGCACGGTGAAAAAATTGGTAATTTTTCCCATGCATCGCTCGGAGTTGAATGATTACGTTTAGCTAGGCCCTTCTTCATTACGACTAAGACGTAATCCCTAAAATTAGGTGGGCCAAGTGTCGTATCTCATCTGCTCTCGCGTCCTCGATTATCTCGATTATAATTCATAAACATCGCTTAGGCTATTGCTCATAGACGAGTTGCAAATGCTTAACTTCTGGTTCTGGTTAATTATTATTCGGCGCTACGCTCAAATCATGTAATAATTCCGAATGTCTATTAGATAGTGTCTATGACGACGTAAACAATCAACTCGCGTTTACGCGTTCGATGCGAATCGTGGATGTCCGTGTTTAGGGCTCTGACGGATTTTGATTGCTCTGAGATCTGTGAATGCGTAAAAATGATGCGGCAGTCGATAACATATTAATGACGAATTGCTGAAAGAAAAAAGAGAACGTAAATGATATTTTCAGAAACTCGATACTTTCTATAATTATCATTAATTCGTTATATTAAATAAATAGTGATAACAAATTAAGTTTTCAGGGGAATATTTATCGTATATCTATATCGTGAATTTAATTCACGCACGCGCGTTTTGCTACGAAAATTACTTTACGTTTAACTCTGCAAGAACCAATTCTATTACAAATGCACAGTTTGCGAACGGGTGAAATGCTGAAGAACGGCAGTCTTTCTGCGAAACTTAGCACCGAGAGAGCTTAATTATCCAGCGCAGACAAGAGGTTAAAATCCGTCAATTCCGCACATTTCATAGGTCGCAAAATGCACGTAGTAAAAGTCTAGCTTAGCCTTCCGTCGGAGTAACGGACATATTTGATTTTGACCTCGTCTGAGGGCAGGAAGGATCTGATCTTCTTCAATACGACCTTTTAACTACAGTATGCAATACATCTACAAAATTCGCTTTTTCAATTGACATTAATTGCATTCCGCAGAAATTGTTTTACAATTGTCATATAAGAATCGAACCGTTTATTTAATTGTTACTTACCACTCTTCATTCGGCATCTTAAATGATGAACGATTGCCACGTAATGATGTTAAATCTTTTATTGCCACACTGAGTTATAAAGCCACTGTCTCTCGGTGGCGCATTCCGACACCTCATTCGACAGCCGTGAATCGAGCATAAGTCTGCCTTCTGCAGGATGACTAAGGATAACATGGGAATCGGATCGAACCGAATTCTTAGGAGATAGACTGAATTCTCTTCGAGTTTAAGGATCGCGTCTACCTATTATCCTTAAACGTACTCTTTCACACAAGCGTAACTATTTTTATCGCCGGATACGCACGCTACGATGATTGTATATGTTCCGGGGCCTCATATCGCTTTATATTGTCACGAGATATGATCCTCCATAATGGATATTTCTAGCGTAATAGAGTCACCCGCATTGTCATCGGTATTGACGATTGACAGTTGGTGCGTTCAGTTTCAATTCGCGGGAATTACTCATATATAGTACATGGTATAATATAATACATACGGTTTACTTTTTTTATATGTATATTGTATGTATATATATATATATATAATTATATATATATACATATATATATATATATATATATAATACATAATATATATATATATATATATATAAAATATATACATATAATATACATCACTCTGTGTGTCCTCCCCTCCGTCGGGGATCAATTCCTTACGACAAACATATATATTGTCCCTGCTTTGCCGTCGTTTACGTACATACATACAAATGTTTATGTGGTTTAGCGGAACATCAACAATTTACTTTATAAGGCCCAAATATTGTGCGCTACTTGTTCAATCAAATACGCAAAAGGAGCTTCTTCTGCAAAAGCGAATCAGCGCCCTCGGTTCGCTCAATGATGCTCGATCCACGGAGGACGCGTGACACAGTTTCGATCGACAATCGGTGCCGAAAATCAACATCATTAAATAGTTACTACAAATCTATCAATTCGTGTGAATTCGAGATATTTCTGCTTGGAGTATTTAGAAATTTTCTGGCTACACGCAATTATTTTATGATACTTATTTGATACTCATATCATTACATAATTATTTATTGCGCTTATGCACAATCTTGATGATTATGTGAAAATTTGATGGTACAATGTTTATGATCGAATCGTGAAAATGTGTGAATTGCAAATTATGCAATATTTTTTATTCGCAAATTAAATAACCAATATCAATCCCGTAAGTTTCACTAACAATATTGCAATTGTTGCAGTTAATAGTTGTGTAAGAAGAAAATAATTGATTTATAAGCAAATTTTATTCGTTTTTAAATTTCATATTACGTTACTTATGAAGTTCACAAAAAATATATATAGCTTTCAACTCTCTGATGTGTGAACTCTTATTTACTCTTATGTAAATACTTTACTTATTAATTCTAATTTATTCGTATCAACAATACAAAGTTCTTTTGTTATACTGTTATTTGTAATGTATTCTAAGAGGCGTAAACAAATTTTGTAAGAAGTTAATATCCAGGTAATATCGCTGTTAGCCAAAATTTACAAATGGAATCAATTCAGATTACTCTGCATTTTTGATTCAATAGAGAACCACATGATGTATTCAATACTTATTGCATATTTATTATATTTAAATTTGCAAGCTGATCATCGTGCGTAAATCCTTTATGTTGATCTTGAAAGTCATTTCCGCACCGATTATCTCTCGAAGAATGAGTAGCATCTCAACGTTCATCCGGCGAGGGCGACCAAAGGCGAAGGTCATCAGCTCGAGCGAGCAATACAAGCAGAAAAGCGAACGTCCTGGACGCGTACACGCTCTCAGCCATAAACCCGGCCTGCGGCTGTTCGGATGTCGATAGCGACTAGGTCACCCGCAAACGACTCGATCGCAAACGACTCGATCGCAAACAACACGAACTTGACAGTATCAGCGACTTCGATCTTAGCATGAGAACCTAGAATCTAGCTGGACTAGGATCAAGGTCAGTGATGCGATCGTCGATTTAGCTCCATTGACGATGCGTTGATCTCGGAAATGCCAGACGAATTCCTAAAACAGGTTCCAGAAAGAGGAACAAGTCTTCCTCGTGGCACCGATCCTCCGCAAATATCGCCTACATCACTAATGATCCCGTACCTCCTTTTCGCTAACTATCGATCTCATTTCCCCTTTTTTGCCGACAATGTAATAGACAGGCAACGTGCGTCGGATAACTATGGGAGATCCTTCGAGTTTCCCTTCTGGAATGCCTTGCCAAATGTGTTGCGTTCGTTCTTTTCTATCTTCCTCTAGATCCACGGCCCTCAAGTAGCGCTGTCAAGGACAATGGACTTCCTGCTGTCCTTGCGACGGCGACCGACCAGCTGGCGGATGGAACTTTGCACGGGGATGCTCGCGGGCGGTAGAGCGGGCTCCTCGATCGTTGAGGTTGCCAAGACCACAGAGAGAGTCGATGATGATGACGACGAGGAAGAGGAAAAAGTGGAGGCGGCACCGCTGTGATGATTGATGATATTCGATGACTGGCCGCGTCGCAGCAACGTTGGTCTACCGCCGATGGACGTCGCGGGCGGCGTTCTTGTCGTCGTCGTCGTCGTCGTCGTCGTCGTCGTCGTCGACGGCACCGCGGACCGTTCTGATGCCGTCGACGACGTCGTCGAGCCTGCAATGAACTGCTGGTGTCTCGTGGTCGACGCTTGTTGCTGGTATTGTTGCGATCTGATGGCATGATAGGCCATGTCTCTTTGCTGGACTCGCGACAAAATGTGCGAGCCCGTTGCGTGATCTTGCCTGAGATTGTGAGGGTTGTCGTTGCTGATGCTGGAGGATGACGAGTAGTGCGAGGGCGACGAGACAGGAGAAGTAGTGCTCGCGATGGAGGAAGTGGTGATGGTGCGTGTGGTGCCGGGTGTGCCAGTGACCGCTGCTGGTAGAGCTGCTTCCGGTGCACCGTTGACCAGCGACTGGACCGCATGGTCCGGTGGATGGCGTATGAGAGGCTCAGGAACAGCGATTGAAGAACGTTGCTGTTTGTCGTTGCCCAAATCGCCAGCGCAGCCATAATCGTAGCTGCAGCAAAGCTGCCCGTCCTACGAAGAGGTTTGTGGGAGACTGGGTTAGCCACGGCGGAGAGAATTTTTTGTTCATAATTATTGACATGGTTTGTCAATTCGGGATTGGAAAGTCTTGGCCAGCATGATTCATGAGAGAACTGGTACCGTAGTAAAAATGATATATTGAAAGTGAAAAATGCAAATATACGAAATGATATGAGTATGAAATTGCTTTGCGATCGTGAACCGATCGTGTGCTCCGAACAAAAATGAATATTTCTTAACTACTATATAGAGTTATTCTTTGCACAGTAATAGAATATCATGGCGTCTTATATTAATTTATTATTTCATTAAAAAAAGACATTTTTGCTATTCTAATATTTATAGAGAGAAAATGTTTGAATCGTAGTAGAAGTTACATAATTAACCCATTTCTTGTACCTTTTATAATATTAGAAATTCATCAATTAGATTATTGTCAATTTTTTGCTCATAAATGACATAATTTAACGTACTTTGTGTTCTTGTTATGTATATATTAAAGAATTTTTATTTTAATAATAAATGGATTAAAATACAATAATATAACGAAATCTTTTATATTTTTCTACGTAATACGACGTTAACAAATGGGTTAACTATCAATCGATTACTCAATGCACCAAGACTTTCCAACCTGTAGTGAGGCAGGTACTTGTCCATAGTATGTAATTCATTGTTTCGTAGAACAATACCGCATCAGTTCCGCCGTGGCGAGATAATAAACCAACGTGCAAGAATCGACCCCCGCTTTACTTCCCTTGAAACTTTCCTTGCGACGTTCCTCGCACCCGCACTGGCGGCGTCCTTTTCTCTCAGTTAAGAAGACGATTTATAAGTGGTCATGATCACAATTACAATAACTGTAAGGACACTCATGCTGACATTCGAAAGGGGACAAAACAATGAATTTCCATAGTATGTCTTTGATACCCGGCGACAAATCTCTAAGTTTCCACTACTTTCCGCTACGATCCTGGCAGGATACTTTTATGACACATACATATGTGTACACAATACTTGCATGACGCTCATTAATATAAAACAATATTCTACAACTCTCTCTCAAATGTATTTTGGTGACGGAATTTCATTTAAAATCTAATAGAAAATCTAATAACGAATTCGATTGGATGCACTCAGTGCGCACTGATACACATTAAAGCCATCGTACACAAAATAACATAAAATAAAAAAAACATGTTAATAAATAAATATAGAAATTGAAATATTTGCATAATATTTACATTTCATTTTTATATTCAAATTAAATAAGTGCAAAACAACAACTCTAATACGCATCAATGTGCATTAGTGCTTTATCGAATTCGCCATAAAATTAATTCTTTTACGTATTATAGCTTGATTCTATGCTATCCTTTGATTGTTCACATTTTGCATCTTTGTGCGAGTCACTTTTATCTTGCCAGAATCGATGCTTGATAAGTCGATACAGAGAAAGAAAGAGATCTCTTGGTGCTTCTACCGAATCTCGAATGCAGATCAGAGGAGGGTGCAGTGGAGGCTTAGGTGCGACAACGACTCTTTTAAACAATAAAAAAAAAGAAGAAAGAGAGAGACGTACAAACAAACATAATCGCGAATCCAAGACGCAGTCTGTATATGTGTTGTGTGCACATGTGTACGTGCGCGCGCGCGTGTGTGAATATATATATATATATATATGTAGAGTGTAGCCACAATAAAAGGAATAAGAAATCAGGAATAAGAAATAATTTCGACCTATCAGAAACTATGTATTCCGATTTCTGAAGATAGATTCACTGAGAAAAATGGTCTGTAATGGTCTGTAAAATAATTCTGATAGTAATTCTGCAGAAAATGGATGAATTTTCTGGTTAAGTTTATTAGAATTCTGATTATTAGTTGAGATAACTAGAATTCTGATTAATATAATTATTCTGATAAAAATAAGAATTATACAAGATTTTACCAGAAATATTCTAATAAATTTAATCAGAAATTTCTGATTCGTCCATTTTCAATCAGAAATCTTTTTCAGTGTTGAAATCGTTATTCCTTATTCCTAATTTCTTCTGTTGTGGCTGCACCCTTACACGTGTCTGCCACCCCGTGCGCCATGCTCCTCGATCGACATGAGAAAGATCTGTCGACCGAAATCGCCTTTATCTCTTTTATCTTTTTGCATGAACGACCGTGCGTCTCGGAGTGTGCGTAAATAAAAAAAAAAGGTGAAAAAGAGAAAAGTGAGAGGAAGTAGTGCGCGACATGGGAAGAGGAAATAAAATATGTTTGTGTCAACGCATGCAAATTTCGAAAACGTGCAATCGATCTTTCCACGGATGAGATAAGATAATATGCCGAGGTAAGATAATATTCTCGTTCGATCCGTCGACGAATTTATTGTGCACGATAAATTGTATAAAGTGCACGATACTGAACGATAAAAAACATGCAAATTATTTCGTGCAGACGTTATTTTTGGTAATGTAAATACAATATTTCAAATAAAGAGCTTCAGATTAAGAGCAGAAATGCGAATGCAAACGAATGGGCATCGTGTTAATCAATCGTCTATATAATTGGGATAATAAAAGTTAATTATTAGATAAATAAAAGTTAATTATAAGATAAGACCCAATACAATGATGTAATAATTCATAACTGCCAAATGTCGAACAGTCAGTAATTTTTAATGAATATCTGAATATCATGGATTCTGTCGAATTAATTTCCAAATTTACTACGCTCTTAAATCTAGAAGATTGTCAACGTCACGTCGAGAACACTTTCCTTCAAATACGACCAAATGCACATGCCCTGTGCTTGTGATATATTTATATATTCTTTAACATTGTCGAATAGTGATAAAGCTTCTGCCCATACAGCACAGATCATTCCAGCAATATTGCAACGTTCCAATATTGCAGTATAATATTGAAAATGTTGTAGCAATGTTTCCGTATATTGAAAAGAAATGGTCTGATTGGATTAAATGGTAATTCTGATGAAAAATGAACGAATCGGAATTTTCTGGTTAAGTCTGGTTAAATTTATTAGAATTCTAGTTGAAATAATTAGAATTCTGATTGATATAATTATTCCGATAAAAATAAGAATTTTAGTAGATTTTATCAGAAATATTGTATTGATCAGAATTCCGATTATCTCAACTAGAATTCTAGTAAATTTAACCAGAACATTCTGATTCGTTCAATTTTAATCAGAAATTTTTTTTAGTGTAAGCTTCTGTGCTGTATGGATAGTAATCAACGTGCGGCGATTAACGTAGTGATAGTACTGATAGTGGTCCTAATAAGTAGAATGTGAAAAAGAAGAAAAGAATTAGTAGAAGAAAAACTATTAACAAGTATATCAAGCAAAGGTGCGAAATATAGAAACTTCAAAAAAGTGAAAAGCAGCAGGAAAGATAAAATATTTGAATTAATAAAAAAATAAGACAGAATTACTATGTAAGTAGACGAGAAGAGGTAGGGGAGAAGGGTCTAAGAAAGCACTCGAGCACTCCGTTAGTCGTAGTACATTAATCAGCACACAATAAAGACAGAAGAGAAGAGGCAGGTAGTAGAGATTATAGGTGAGGTAGAAGTGACGTGATTACCGATGCACACAACACGCGCTATTGCTCACCAATTGGGCGCAGTACGGCACCTGCAAGGATACCCATTGTTAGGCTATATGAGGTTAGTCATCACGGGCAAGATGGCGGGGTTAATTTACAACAGCATAGTCTCAGGCAGACAATGTTTTTCTGGCGCAATTCCCCCTTCTATATCCTTCCCTCGCTATTTATCCTATACGTGACCAGGACCTTTCTCTGCGCCACGTCGATCCACATTCGCGATCGTCGCGGCTTAGAAGATTAATATGATTGGCCTAGGCGCCAGCGGAATCACTCTGTCGAATTCCATTCTGGTGGTCCACGGCCAATCGTTGCCAATGTCACCCACTGATGAAATCGTGCCGCCGCTCTTGATTGAATGTGCGGTCGACTGTCGTCGACCGGCGATTAGGAGATCGCGGATCGGATCGACGGGGTCAAGGTCATGGTACACACTCGATCACTGTGAGGTCAGGTCCGTTTTCTATTCGTCGCCGGGCGGTAAACACTAATAAAATGATCCATGCAGGGCCGACCCGAAGCACGCGCGATCGTGAGATCTCGGCTCAATCTCGGTTTGGCGTATATGTGACGTTACGGATTTATCACGTTTACCATTTTTTATTAACCACAGATTAGTGAGAATTTAAGATATTTTTGATGACGGTGATTAGAAAATTAATTATTGTTAAAAACTTTTGAAAAATTAAGCCGCGAACGTAACAAAGAAGCTAATTTTAATTAATTTTGAAAGAATTTTAATTAAATAGAAATTTTATTTCAATTTATATTAAGGAAAGTTCGAGATTCCAAACACTTTTCAAAGTCTGAAAGATAAAACGACAAGTATGAAACATCATATATATTATTTCATTGTTATGAAATAAACTAAATTATGAAATCTACAAAAAATCAAACTTTATGAAAAATACGAACAAAAATAGAAACAATGTGTGTGTATATATGTACAAACTTAGAATTTTGTAAATTTTATAAATAATATAAATTCTAAATTGTTAAATTATTGATATAATTATCCGTCACAAACCCCATATAATATTGTATTATTTTATAATTTTTGCAACTAAGGTTAAGTTAAGCGAAAAGTTCTGAGATATAAATATCTTGTCTCATATTCAGGATGATAATAGGATGATAAGAGCGAAGCATTTGGCAAAGAAGCGGAACAATGAGTTTTCTCGAAATTCAGAGTTTTTTTTCTGAGATTGACGTAAATATATCGGGATTCTCACGGCCGTGGCAGTATTCGATCGCATTCCATATCTATAATTTCTACACATATGAAGAGTAATATTTTTTCATTAGAAAGGAATTATTTTGCGTATCATGCTCTTCTAAATATTTGATTACATCTGCCCAAAATCTGATTACGCTCAATTAATTGCAGCATTTTTCTTTACATTTCATTATAAGATACTGATAATTTCAGGTTTTTTTTTTTAGAAAAGGACATTAAAAAGGACATTAAAAAGAAATTAAATAAATTCTCAATATTTTCTAATATAAAGACTTGAATGGATTTAAAAGGAGGTAATCATTTTATAATCTAAAAAAGATCTAAGATATAGATTTAATTAAAAAAAATCTAATCTATACTTATTTCTCCTTTTACAAGGAGAAATATACGACGAACGCTGCCACGTGCAAGGCAGGCATTGAAAAACAAATAACATTTATCTTAGGCTAGCTTGGGGACGCCCCTGGATGTGTCTAATAATGTATAAAACTATAAAGTTTGAATAATTTACATTGGTGAGTACAGCGCTGAAATCGTATAATGACAAGGCTAGCATGACGCATTAATGTACGCCGACAGAGAAGATAATATTGATTATAAATTAATCATTATAATAATGGATAATGTAAGAGTTCAATCGAATAAAAATTCAAAGAATTGATAAGTAAATAAATAAATTGTTTGATTATATTAATATGATATCATATAAATATTTTTATAGTGTACATATTTTTTGTGAAATACTGAAGCTTTTATAAATAAATTTAGTTCAATTGGTTAGTTAAATTCATGCAAATGAAAAATCAGATTTCATAAACATTATTCTTCTTTTTTCGGCATACAGTTAATAAAATTTTAGCGTTCAGCTTTGCAAAATCGATTCGCGTTAATACACACCGCAAAAACAAACGGCATACTGCACGAAAAAAAAGAGGACAGTCAGTATATGTACCTTGTACTATTCGAGGATTACTAACTGACGACAAGTAAAAACAGAC
The DNA here is from genome assembly GCF_024713525.1 of Acromyrmex echinatior. Lineage (NCBI taxonomy): Eukaryota > Metazoa > Arthropoda > Insecta > Hymenoptera > Formicidae > Acromyrmex > Acromyrmex echinatior. The sequence goes on along the minus strand of NC_141855.1, from coordinate 9,365,761 downwards.
AGACAGAGAGTAAAAAGAGCGAGTAAAAGTAAAATGATAAATAGATGTTTGTGTGTATAAAATTTTATGTTTGTATGGCGCACAGTTTGATCGAATATGCTAAGGTGGAAATTTTAATATAATGGATTGTAAAACGTTCGAGTATTTATATGATTCGATAATTAAAGTAAAATTAATCTCTCATTGATTGAATATCTTTTTACAAGAAATTTTTTATCTTGAAAAAAATTATAATAATACGCAAAATTAACATGTAATTTAATGATTTTGTTTAAGTACGTTAGTGTTAGAGTAAACAATAATCGTTCTATATGAAAATAATAACGATGATGATGATAGAATGAATGCTAATTATCGTCGTGAAAGAAATCTAATATGAAACGAACGAAAATGAAATTGATACAATTTGCGCGTGTTAATATTCCGCCATGTACGTATACATATTCGATGGATGCCTGCACAGCGATTTTCTTGCATCTTACATTGGCATAGTACAGCGAGCGCAATTGAATAGGCACAAGACAGATCCACGGCTAAATTGAGGCAATATTTCCTTTCATTTACTGACCTTGAGCTCTTGAATTCGCAAGAGAAGTATGATGGGTACTAAGATCTCGTTAGGATGATCTGCACAATGTTTTCATTATGTAATATTGTCGCGTTGTTAACAATTCAAAATCGAGAAAATACATCACCAAATATTTTTGTTTATGATTGAGATAATCTCCTTGAACAGTCACAAGTTACTTGGAAGGCATGAAAAAATACATAAATACATTATCTATTAAGCGCACGTAAAAAATTGTGCGTATATACAACACATTTTATATTATTAAAATTAAATAGAACGTTATTAAAAGTTTATGGAAATGTGGAAAAGCAGATTCTGCAGATTCTGCGGCGACCATCCCCATGTCTTCCGTGCCCATGACGCCCTTCTCCGGCGAATTCCCCCCTTTATCCTATTCGTATCCTTCGGATCTCGCAAGAGATCAGGTCCGGCAAAGACCGGCGATCGCGGGTCCTGCGATGTGACACGTCCGATCCTTCTTCCTTACCTTGCACTCGCACGTGGTGCATTTGTCGTGAGGGTCCTGCCAGGAGCTGCCGCTGTCGTGGATGATGCCGGCATAGCTGCACGGCCGGGGACGACTAGGAACCGTGAACGAGGTGCTGTTCACCAACGCCTCACGAGCGCAGGGATCGTCTTCGCAGCGCGGACAACAATCGCCCTCCTCGGTCACGGGATTCGAACAGGTCACCGGTGGACACTCCATCTGCCAGCAGTCTATTTCGCCGTACTACAAAAGACCGTACGATAATTCATAGAAAGTTCAAAATCAAACTATTATCTTTTTTTTAAAAAAAAATCACATTTTCACGTATGGAACTACGATATGGGGTTTGTGATCTGAAGAGATCAGATTGCTTAAAATATTCCTGTAATTCATTTATTTTATTCACAAGTCTGTCGTGTGGACAGATTTATATTGTAGTTCGGTTTTATTACCAGGCACTCGCAAGTCTGACATTGGTATATCCAACGTTCTCCGCTTCTGAAGACTAGGTGATGGAGCTCTTGATGCCTACAGGATGCGGCGGGGTTACATTGAGGACAACACTTATCCCTGTGGCTTCCCGGTGCGCTGCAGTCACATACGGGATCCTTGCAAGTGATCACGCCGTCTTGGCATGTGCATCTCCTGCAAGGATTTCCGGACGGTGCCAACGTGTCACCGTTGGTAACTTCCCGATCTTCGAACCAGCAACCTAAAATTACAATATAGTAGTGTAACAATTTTTTGTATTTTTCATACAATTCTCCATACAATTCTCGAGCAGTTTTACTCTAAGAGACGAATGTCTTGATTGTAGACGCGACGAGTGAACTCACTGAGTCTGCATTCTTTTCCGGACTCTTCCAGGTCCTTCGCCGGTGGGCATACGCACTCATAGCCGCCCTCGGTGTTGACGCATTTTGCGGTAGGATGACACGTGTGCCTCCTCTCGATCGTTAGATCGTTACACTCATCAATATCGATGCATTGCGTGCCCTGAGTGCTCTCATGCAGGGCGCTCCTGTAGCCAGGCTTGCATCGGCAGTAATACCAGCCGGGCATATTGAAACACGTTGACGATTGATGACATCGATGCAGATCGCTGGCACACTCGTCCAGGTCGAGTTCACAACTGTTGCCGATGTAACCGCGTCGGCAGGAGCACCTTCCGGGTGTCACACATTCGCCACCATTCTGGCAAGTCTGATTGCATACAGCTGCAAAGAAAAAAATACAATTTTACTTCATATTCAGACTTTTTTTACTTTAAAAAATGAAGATACTGCGATTATCTTCTATCCCATATTTTTCATCAAATTTAAATTAAGATTTGATTTTTAATACAATTTAATACAATTTTATTTTTTATCGTTAGTTTAAAAATAATTTTTATGTGATTAACTCTCTCTGAGAACAAAAGAGTCGATCAATCAGTCTTAAAGAGCGATGAGAATATTTTTTCATTTTTTCACTAGTTTTTCATAGTTTTTGCGGAACGATATGTTAGAGAAAAATAAACATTTTTCATTTTAGTAAATTATATATAAACTATTTTTACCATTTTATTTGTTGATGGAATGAAAATACCCCGTTGTATCCATTGTTTGTGTACACATTCGCTCGGAGAACGAACGTTTCAATAAAGAAGATGTGTTCGAATTTTTTTCTACTTTCAATAATTTGATAGAATGTTCATTCAGACGTTTTAAAAATTGTTTCATAAATTGCTCCTAACTATGTGTAAATTCGTTCGTAAAATGGTAAATATTTTTAATTAGATTAGAATAGATTAATTCAAATTAATATAAGTTTCAGTAATAAAAATTATTATCTTTATGTTTTATTACACAATAATTTTTGTTTTTTTGTTTAATAAAATTATTAAAATGGATCCAAGAAAAGTCTCAGAATAATAATAATGTGAGCTGTTGCTTCGAATATTGAGAAATTACTTATTAAAGTATGTTCTATCGATACATAAAGGCGATATACTGTACGTTTGCATGTGAAACCATCGCCGGTATAGCCGTCCTTGCAGATGCAGTAGTAGCTACCATTAGTGTTCACACATGTGGCGTGCTCGTCACACAAGTGCTGACCAGTCGCGCACTCATCTAGCTCGGCACAATTGAACTTGTCCATTCTATAGTAACCCGGAAGACACTCGCATGTGTAAGAGCCGATCACGTTGACGCACTTCGTGTTCGCATTGCAGTAGTGACCGTTCGATCCACCTTGCTGCTTGCATTCGTCCACGTCTGAGTGACCGAGACGAAAAGAAAACGTCATTGATCATATAATCAACGAAGTCATACGAATGCTCGTATTTAACTTATCACATTTAAAAAAAAAATTCGTGTAAGTGAAATGAAATTTCTAAGTAAAATAAGACGTTAAAGAAGATATGGCGAATTTTTATTTAATATTATTGCAAATACTTTTCTTACACAAGAATTATAATTGTAAAATTTATATAAAACAAATTATAATTATATTTAATATTTTAATGTAAAATAATGATGCTAAGGAATATTCAATATATATCACGTTTTATAAAATATAAAAAATTTATTAATTTAATTTATATGTAACAAATTTTTAGTAGCGACGAAAAATATAAGACGATTTGTCTTAAAAAACACTAAAATTCATTTATTAATTTAATTAACAAAAATACATGAGAAGTAAATTACATATTATTAAAAATAAGCAAAATAGAATTTTTAAACATTCATTCAATTAAAACCAGATAAAAGCTCAATGCAATAATTTTAGCAACATTAAATTCGCGCATGCTTTTTATGCGAGAATAAAATCCCAGACTCAATGCGAGGGAATAGCGATAAAAATAACACGATTTTAACTTATCAGAAATTGGATACATCGGATTACACAGTTTCTGATAAGCTGAAATTGTGTAATTTCTATCGCTATCGCTATTCCCTCGCATTGTGTCTGGAACTTAAGTCCGACAAGTCCGGCGGATATACTTCACGCACGATTAATTATACAAGTTAGGTAAGGGTTAGATACCGTGACAGTTAAGACCATCCCCCTGAAAACCGATATCGCAATGGCAGGCATAGGTCGTCTGGAGATTCAGGCAGGACGCATTAGTATGACACTTGTGGCCCTTCGCGCAGTAGTCCACCCCTGGTTAAATTGGATTAGCCATGCAAATACGGAGGTTAGACGATTTGATTAGCGATCTAGCGATTTTAGACAGAAAATTGTCGCTCGATTTGACATCGGTAACCCTCCCATACGTGTGTAATGGACATTGTACTAGCACTAAATTAATTAGATAACAGAGAGTAACAAACTCTCATGAATTAAAGTTACCTTATTCTATTTAAACTAATATAAATATTTCTCTTAATATAACTGTTAGTTTATGATGAGCATGATATGATATATGCGTATTTATTTAAGACCAGCAGAAAGGAAGAAGACTTGAAAGTCGCCAGAAAAGAAATTCCATGCATGAGAGGGTTAGAGTGTTGTTAGTGATACGCAAGTTATGCGAATTGCGCTTTCTTTACTGTTCCGCAAAGCTTTGTTGTTTTTTTTTATGCTTGTCCCATTCTTTCAATCTCGATATTATAACGTGCTTTATTCAAAATTTCAAAATCCGCTAAATTTTAATGTCTGAAAATGAAAAATTTTATAATGTCCCTTTATTTTTACAACGAGAGTTTATGTTTTATAAAAAAGATACTCTGTTGACGAAACTATCAACTGGCTGTTTACAACCGACTTGTATATCTAATATACAAGTATAAAACTTCAAATGTCTTGTCGTTTTGAAAATATGAATTTGAAATCGTTAATATATTTATTACCACGTATAGCTTTCCAAACATGAAAACGTACCTGGGCAAAACTTGCAACATTCCTCTGCCACGCTGAGTTGCTCACTGGGTGGACACGGCAGTGGTGGACATTTGGTGTCAGTGTCGATTCTCGTGCAGGTGAAGCTACCGTCGTAGCAGTTGCACTCGACGCACTGCTTCGGCGAGACCCTTTCGCCGTGATCGTAAATTACGCCATGCAAGTAACATTGTCCTGTGAAGGCGAATATGAATGGCGAGATAAGTAACATGAGGCACGAGACGGAAGCGGACGACTGAACGCGAAACACGCTACGTCAGCTAATCGGTCAGTTGCGTGCGTGAAAGTAAGGGAATAGATTCGCGTAAAAGCGCTGTATTAGAATAATCGAAAGAGTTATTCTCTCCAAGGTGCCAAGAATTTATGCTACGTTCCAAAAGCAAGAAATGTATGAAATATGAATGATAAGCTGAGCAAAAGACAAGATTCCTAGATGTTATGAATCCTAGAATCTTGCCAAAGCTTTAAAAATAAATGGTTTAGAAGTCAATGGTTTAATAAAAGCTTCTTTTTGTTAAAAATTACCACAAATTATAGAGTGTTAAGGAAATATATTTGTGAATTGTGATATGAAAGGATGAGAAAAATAAAAGTATAATATTTCACTTACTGAGACAAATCGGGCAACATTGTCCCTCAGGAATGATGGGATTCTTGCAAGTGACCGGAGTGCAGAACGTAGGTTTACACTCGACCTCACCGTGAAGACAGGAACAATGTTGACAACCCTTTGACCACGATTCGCCGTCATCGTGGATAGTACCATTCACCCTACAGGACTTTTGGCACTCGCACTCCTCCACTTTATTTATCCTGCCCTCTGCAGCGGCTAGCTGAAAGGAAGGATATCCATGAATAATTTGTCTTATTTATATTTTATTGATAAAAGGCAGCAATGTGTTTATTACAAGAATAATTCTTAAAAAGTTGACGATTACTGAAGAACAGTCTGTAAACAAACATTAAACATAAACTATAAAGAAACATTCCATATAATTATACCATAAAATTATAGCAATACATATACCCATGTAATTTACATTTAATTTATATTGATCTCATAGCTTCGACATAAGAATCTGTGTAAACGTACAAATTACTCACCCTACGAGTCAATTCATTGAGATTGTGCATTAGTTGTTCCACAGTATTCTGTAATATCGAAAATTGACCGCAAGTGGGACAAGATGAGTCGAGCTGAGGACACTGGGAAAGATAACCGTGAGGTCCTGCTATTAACTTGACGTCCTGTAAAGCACCCTGTAGTGCAAAAATGATACAGAAAGCTTAGTTCGAGATGTGCAACCATCGTGTGTATTAAGAGAAATATGTTTCAATTAAATCAAATAAAAATTTGGTTATGTTTTTACTGATAAAAATTAAATTAGCAGAAATAAATTCTAAGTATTATTCTAGTATTCAAATTTTATAATTAAATGGTATTGACTTTAAATAAAAAAGAAATAGATACGAGAACAATACGAGAAGACTTATGTTGCGACTTGAAGAGTAAAACGTGCGGCTTCACCTTGAAGAGAAAGTGCCTGACGTTCCTCTGTCCTACCCAGAGTTGGAGCTGCGGCAGGGTGAAATTGGTATCGGGTGGACCAGGTCTCAGCAGTCGCCTGTACAAAGGGTGACAGTCGACTAGCAGCTCGACCTGCGAGCCGCTTATGCTCAGGGCGACCCTGTGCCAGGCGCCATCGGCTAATCGGAAAGGAAACGCCTCGACGTGTACGGTTCCGTCGCGGCGTGATACATAATGAAGTCGAAGCTCGTCCTTGCGTCCGCTGCTCTGCAGCTCCAAATACCTAACGCACATTGCATTCTATTTATTGCTGATTCAATTATTGCCAACTTACATGACTATCCAGAATTTAATCTAAAGCTATCATAAAATGTGATATATGATATTCTGATATATAATTAAATGTTATTATTTTAAACTGGAGTAAAGAACTATAAACTTAAGTCTTATAGTTACGTCTTTTAATACCATTTGATATCTATCGTAAACTCTCTTTCTGTTTATTATTTTATTATTAATATCATAATAATTACAATAATAATTCTGAAATTTTTTATTAAGAGCATCATTCTAATTTACGTTATAATCTGAATTTACGTATCAAGACATTTAAATTAGCTACCGCCACTAATGAGCTGTAGTTACAGGCAACGCGTAATTAGGTTTGAGAAATTTATTGGCCTTTAAGAAGCTTATTGAGTTCTATATTAGTTATAGTTGCGGCACGTTAATACATGCCATGCAATATATATGAGCGTAAGTCTATCCAATTTGTGTCAGCTAGGCGAAAACAGGTAGATCGTATTATCGAAGTACTGACGAAGGATGCAGTATTGAGTTGAGTGCTCCTTCATTTTCGCTCGACAATTGACATACTAACTTCTTTTACAGCCGATGCATACAAAGTTATACAGCAGAGAAGCAATTTTTAACAAAGCGACGAGACGAGAAACAAAATGTATATGTACAATTGTTGCCTGACAATCTCGCCACGGCGATATTATTCAACAATAAAAGTGTTTTATTGTCGAGTAATAATTCTTTATCCTAATTATATGTACCGAGTAATGTAGACATCATTATTTCGAATATAAACGACAGCGGAATTATTGTACTGTATGCATTAGAGTATGATGTCATCAAATTGTAAATGCAGAATATTCCACAGTTATTCGATATGTATTTCGATCGTATTTCACTTGTAATTTCTAATAGTCTATAAAAGTATTTTGATCATCTCATATTTCACGTATAAATATGTATTTATATTTTGTGATATATTTATTAAATAATATACCCGAAAGATTTCTCTCCTCCACACAGTTTATACTACTTTAGCGTTTGAAATAGGTCACAACTCGTAGTTTGTTCTAAGTCCGAAATTCCTAGACGGCATTGCAAAGTGTTGCGGAGCGAATGGGAAGAAATTTTTCGGTATTTTATACCTATTGTTCCCGTGTGCAAAGGCGACGATCGTCCCAGAATTGGCCTCCTCTTGACGCAGCGCGGCTGCTATAGTGAATTCCGGAACCCGCCGGAGTAGCGCGGCCGCCCGTTCGAAGTTCTCCTCGTTCAGTCGGAGCTCCCTCTCCTCGCCTGGAAGTAGTAAAACACAATGATCAGTGCGGCAAGACGGCTGACTAGGCTCCGCAATTCTTAACTGTATATTTAATACAGCACTTTTCTCGTAGGAATCTGTATATCTAGCATATTCAATTCTTTCTAGTTCTTTCAAGTATTTTCTAGTATTTTCAAGTTCCATCCTGTGATCCTTAAATTAGACATATTCAAACGAGAATACAAAGGTATTCTGTATAGCTTTTACGTCATTAAATATGTATATATGAAGATTTTTGGATGTTGAATGTATTCTAGCGATCTATAAGAAGGCCTGTCGCATGCCGTGCTTGAAATCGATGCGGAGCTGATTTGAATTTTTAACCTGGCTGCTTTCAGGTAAGGTTGAACCTTCCGGAAGGCGGTCTGCCTCGAATTTAGAGCACGGCTAGCAACCATTATTTACGAAGCAATATTATGGCAGAGGATATACTTCTCAGTCGCGATAGTGAGAGAGGCGATATTGAAAAATAATGAAGAATTAATCAAGAATACATGAGTTCTTGGAAAATATTTTAGTCGAAGTTGCATATTTATAGTTCTGTTCACTTTGAAATTTATTGACAGAGAGTTCGTGTATTATTCATGTAATATAATTCAATGCTAAGAATTAATTATTCAGGATACCGCTCTTTAACAATAAATAAATATCTTCTTGGACAGAAATATATAAAATATTGTCTATATATTAATATTTTTTTTCACTTAATACTTTTCTTATTATTTTTCATTTAATTTGAAATTTAAATATTCACCAAAGTGTATTAATGTTATGTATGAGTATTAATAATATATATTTAATTAATTATTCAGTTTCAATTTATTTGATATATATTTTTTTCACAGTATCGAGAAAATTTTACTGAAACTTTTTATTATGCCATATTTTCTTTAATCAATAAGTAATGGAGTAAATAACAAGAGAATTCCATCCATGATGTAGCGAAAAATAACAACACTTTCAGTATTACGTAAAATGTCATGTGTTAAAACGGAACAATCGTTTACTGGTTGTAGTAATGCGAAAACTGAACTATCGACTCGGCGATGGACAGTAGAGTACAGCGATGTAGGCCACCTCGAATTTTTGGAGAGTAGTTAGTCGCAGATTCTCTGCGCAACCGTTACGTAATCGTATTGACGCGAAAATTTTATTGTTTGTAACTTCTGGATCTAAATTTCTGTTCACGAAAACACGTTCAACAAAATGAACAATCCGATAGCGGAATCACAAGTGGCCAGTAAGCAAAATATTCTATGAATATATTATATAATCGTTCTTTTAATATCGTTTTATACAACTTTATACAATTCACATACGTTAATAATAATAGAAAGCTATAATATATAATTATTTGTTGCAGGCAAGATTAAGACCAATGTAATATAATTATATAATTAAATATATAATGTATTTATTACATAATTATATGATAAATGAAAATGTTATAAACTTATTTTATTCGTCATAATTGTCATAAATAATTTGCATTTTAAAACATCTCAGAATGCAATTTACATGTTAAATATCTAAAGATTTACAAAAATAAAATTTATGTTTAATAGATATGTAATAGAAATAGCCAATCTAGCAGACATTACAAGTATTCTATTTCTTCTCGCGGATATAAATATATATATATATATATATATATATATATAATATATATATAATATAATATAATATATTATAACGTATAATTGTAACGTATAATTCTATTATTACCGAAGCACGTGATGTGCAAATCGATCATAGATATATTTTGTATTGCATATTCAATTAACACGTCGCGTCCGAATGGTTGCTGCTTGTCCGAGTAGCTATCCATTAGACAGATTAATACGGCCATTTGGCAAATTACACCGCAAATAAGCCACTGCAATCGACAATCCTACTCTCCGTTTATCGTGGTTTCAATATCATCATCATTAAGCGAATCGTATAATGTGTCACGTACAAACGAGAAATCCCGCAGTTGCGCACATATAATTATAGGAATGTAATAGAAAATATCTTTCGGAATTGGGATTTTAAATTTACTAACTTCATCTCTTTTTTTTTCAATTAGATTGCATCTGCGGATACAATTAAACCTAATAATTAAATTTTAAATCTCACTGTCGTTTATCAAATAAATCTACAGATTTAAATTAAAAATTTTAAAATAATTTCTTTTCGAGACTTTTGCCTTTATTTTGTAGATGAAGATTCAACGGTCCATTTTCGATTTTAACGCGGCGAAATGCTTGATTTTTTCTTTTTTTATGAAAAAGGATCCTGTCCAAATAAGGGACACCTCATTACACGACTGCCGCATGTAAAATGCAGTGCCGCTGGCCGGCTTCTCGCGACGCAAAGTGCGCTTCGAATTTCAGATACAGCGCCGGTGTGCACAGAGTAACCGGACACCCGACCGATAATAAAACGTCGGTGCCTTTCTGCGCGTGGGTCTCGCCACCTACGACGACGGGCCGAAGGGCCGCCGATCCGCGGCTACGACGTCGTCGAGCAATTACGTACGCGCACGCTTAATTATAATGTAATACCACCGGTCTAGGCGACCGAAGGAGAAAGGTAGGCCGACCAGCGAGAAAACACCCCTACCGAGCGCTGCTCGCTCGTCTCGAAGAAAATCGTTCCGCGCGAATTGGCACGCACGAGCCAACCCTTGCACTCGAACTGACACGGGCAGAAACCATAATTTGACCGTGAAATTTTGTTTTCGCTACGCGAAGACTGGTTGCAGTTTCGAACAGCGGAAAAATGATCGTTTCCTGTAGGGTAGTTAGTCAGGGTTATTTACCCTTTATATATTTGTGCGTTGTGGGAACAAGCAAAGCATTCGAAATGCTTACGTAGAACAAAGTTAACAAATTTCCCGTTTTCAATTTCAATAAAATAAAGAATGAACATAAATTAAAAAATGAAGTAGATAATCTTGATGTTTCTATAATATTTTCTGATATTCAAGTTGAGCTATCATAATGTTAGAAAACATTTATTTTCTTCTTTCCATTAAAAGTCATAAATTAATAGTAAAAAAAAGTTCGATCTTTAATTTTCATTATTCACGTGATCAAATTTTTATATTATTATCATTAATATAATGTCATTCTTTTATAAGTCAGGGCAACCTATAAAAGTTACAAGTAATCGATAATAAACATAGTCTAAACGTGACAACGCAAAATTCGCGTGTCTCGATTTGATCAATTTATAATAGCATCATAAAATATTTATATAACGATTAAATCTCTCTCGTACTCTATTTTTCTCTTTCTTCTTTTTCTCTCTCATCTTCTACGTTTTAATCGCAAAAATTAAATAAGTATCAAAGAGAAATATTTATTGCTGCGAAACATTATTTTGTTTGGGGTACCACAAAGAGCAGTTAATAAAAAAACTTTGCCAGCTTGGTGATAAATAAAATATGAGGATTCGTGTCAGAATCTCGTAGTTACTTCAATCGAATTGCCGAAATCATCAAATCGTGAACTATCCCTTATCTAAGCAGCACAAAAGAGGGTCGGTAGATCCTATTTTCTAAGTTCAGAGAAAACTCCGACACGTGTCGCTGTATATCATTTTCCTTTGTCCTGCAGCAAATACTTGTTAAGATCCAACGGTTCATACGAGATAAATCTAATCCTAAAGAAATTTCTCTTCCCTATGTGTTCATCCAGAATAATCGAAGTGGGGACTTATTGCATGCGACAGCGAAAGATAATAAAAATGTACAGGAAATAGCGAATATTTCTTCGTTGCTGTCAGTTTTGTTTTCAGTAGATAAAATCAGAATTTTTTTCAGAAACTTGATCTAGTTTGCAATAGAACGATTTTTAATTATGAATCTTAGAATTAAATTATTAATATTGCAATTTTTTTTGAGTTCAGTTTTGTAAACTTTTATTAATCATTAAGAGTATTATTATATATTAGTATAATCGCTTTTCAAGTTCAATTTAAAGTACAAGATAATTCAAATAATTTTATTTTTATCTTCAACAGGATGCTTTTATCTTTATTAGGATATCAATCTTATCTCATTTATTAACTAAAGAGTTAAATTATCATTCTCAAATTGCGATATAAATATAGTCTTTCATCGATCGTCAGTTTTTGAATCAGACCTCGGGGGAATTAAAGCAAACATTTACGACGTAGGCAGAGAAAAGAAACTGTATTACGATTATATCTGGTAACCCTCTAATTTGTGGGGAGGAGGGGGGGGGGAGACAAAAAATTGTGCGTGCAAGAGCGAACGGAAAGAGACGGCTGGAGAGTAGGAGTAGGAGCGTCAAGGACTCGCAGACGATATGGAGAACAAAAAATGGACTCCCCCTTACATTCTCGATGTTGCGAACCACGAAGAGTCTGTCTAACTTCCACGAAAGTACCCTGTGAGGGATATAGCTCGAAGAAGGGCGTCGGTGTAATTGAAATTTCTTTCGGGGAAACCCTACTCCCGCGGCACTTCAACCCCCCCTGCTTTCAGGCCCGCTTTCCGCGGCCGTTGCACTGCCGCCCACACACCCACGTGGCTTGGACACCATCCGCCGCTGAAGGGCGTGGGGATGCCCCGATATAATTGGATACACCATGTTACGGGGTTGAATAGACGACGTGCTCGTCGATGTGAAGGGTCGTCTATTTAACACACAGGAACGTCATTTAACTCCTTCAAACACGATCAATTTCACAAAGCGTTGTATACACATTCTGCGTTGACATGAAAAAATAAGTATAAAATTAAATAATAAAAAACGTAACAATAATTAATAATTATTATTTATTACGTTATACATCAGCCGCGTACTATTTTCAAATGAATTTATTTGGCTGTCGAAAATGCTGTGAAATTGGCAACTTTCTGAAATTCGAGGAAAGAATCGATACTCGTCATAGGGGAATACCCTCTTGGCGTCTGCGAGCAGAGACGACGCGTAGGCGGTGCTATCAAACTGACCTTTCGCAATATCGATTAATCGCACGTTGCATAACCAGCGTCGTGTAATGAGAGGCACATGTATCCGTCAAGAGGCAATGTTGCTTGTCGTTCACCATTTTTCAAGGTACTAATTTTGGAACAAGATTCTTCATTGACTTGTAAATTAATCCTAAATCTTGCAATCCGTTATACTGCTACACGATAAAACACACTTTGTATTTGCGTTAAAATCGGTCCTCGTTATAATTTCTGTGTTAAATTTTTAATATATCCAAGTGTTAATTTGTGTTATTTAAATATTTTGTTAAATTGATATACATTTCTTGATACTAAAATAACATAATTTATGCAAGTAAACAAATAACGTAAAAACAATATTTTTAAAACAGTATTTTTAAAATTCTAAGATAATTGAACAAAATGTATTAACTTGATATATTATAAATGTTAATTTTATTGATGAAATATGTTTCCACCATTTGCTTTAAATTATGTCAATGTTATATTTTTGTATTAATTTTTTACGTGTTATTTTTGTGTGATTTCAAAATATATTTATTTAATTAACACAAAAATTTGAATAGATCATTTAGGACATAAAATGTCTTAAATTTAATACAAATTTTCTAACTATATACCATACATGGCATCAAATGTAAAAAATATGAAATTTATCTAGAAAGTACATACATATAGAAATATATTCAACATTTTTTAAGTTATTATAATAATAAACTTTTTAAAATAATGTTATAATATAAAATATAATATCATTACAATATAAAATCAGATACGGAAATATCTTTAATAAGAATTCATATTTCAAGATAATTTGTTTCGCGCGTATTTTATCATCTTTCATATTCTCAATTTAATTTCTGAGGTGAATTTCGTGGCAAAGCTTCGTGGAATATAATGGAGATAAGTCTTGTAAGTTATAACTCAGAGAATGCAATCATCGTCTTCACAAGACATAATAATTGCAATGTGTGCTATATGAGGACTGAGAGGAGAATCGCTCGCGTAAAGAAAGCCCCGATGATATGCAAATTAAGGGAGTATTCAGGTTAAGAGAGCATTATCGAAGTGGCAGCTTCGTGTACGAGTTATGATTTATCGTGTAATATACATATATTGTAGCTTTGAAGGAGTGTATCAAATAAAAGGCTTTATTTCCTCTTACGTCTGTATAGTAATACAACAAGCATAACATGTTTTAATCAATTTTTTACTATTTCGACTATATTCTCAAAATAATAACATTTTAAGTCCAATTTCTAAAATTGTATTTCTTCTAACTTCTAATAAAACTTCCTGTTGAGAAATTAAATTGTCTGCTGAAATTGAATTAGAATCCGTAGAAGAAAAAGCAATGGTTGATTCTTTTTGCAGAATATTGTTCATCAAAATAAAAATATTAAAATAAAAATCACTATTTTCCAAGAATTCTTTTATCAATCATTTACATCAATGATAATGTATGCGCGCAATCTTTTTTAAGGATTATTTTCAGAGGATCATTTAAAAAAATAAGTAAAATTTTTCTGGCTGCGTAATGTTTATTTAGTTTGTGTAAAATAGAAAATATAATTTTATATTTTTGGCTATAAGTCAGTGAGCCGCTGATCTGGTCTATACAATGATTTTTCTTTTAAGATTTCGTGAATTGAATCGAAAATAATAAAGTTGACTTACCCTGAAGATAATAGGCTGGTCTCAATCTAACCAGACCTGGCACCTGCGTAACTCCCTGTCGAGTAGTATTATGAAGCTGCAGGGCTGTTAATAGATCTATACCTCCTCCAGGATCACTTCCTGTTCTTGTTTTCGCGCCGAGGACTATGGTAGTTCCTTCTGTGACCGAAGATATCCCCATCTCTTCTTCTTTCGTCGTTCCAGACACTGAAACAATTAATTTAAAATATTTGTTTATTGTTCATACAACAGTCATTTGACTATTGTTTATCATATAAAAAGTCACTGTAAATTTAATTGAGAGAGTATTGGTGATAAAATGGATAGTCGAAGTGAGGATATAACAATACATGAATGGCTAAACAGTTTATAAATACAAAAATTGAACAATGAAATCGTAACTATTAATTTTTTTATATTTTCTCACTTATTTATATTACGGCTACGCAAAAATTTCTCATGCAAACCAAATTTCAAATGGCAATCAATTATGTTAAAGATGACGTTGAAGACGATACTTTCTTTCCACAACTTCTGCGTTCTGTATTGGCCGACAAAATTGTGTCCAATGCGCAATTTATCTTTATGCAATAAAAAAATTTTTAATTTATCTTGTTCATCAATAATTATTGTGCTCTAATTTTCTTCTTTCCGATTTCGTTTTCGATTACATTCGTTAGCAAGAGAAGATCCCTCAATAAAATTAATCTCTTGAAGAAACTGCAATCAATCTTTTATCGGATCAAATCAAGAAGCTAAAGATAAGGCAAAGGAAGAAGAAATAGAAGAAGAAAATCATCATAGACGACGTAGACTTCTCGAAACGGTGGTATTGATCGACTCTTCAGTCGACGCTCGTTATCGGCGTTTCCGTGCTTTTCCCCGTTCCATGAAGCCTTCAACCCCTTCCGCGAAACTGTCCGTCCCGTAAACAGTCTGTTTTATCTATCGCATCTCTCTCTCTCTCTCTCTCTCTCTCTCTCTCTCTCTCTCCTCTCCCTCTCCCTCTTTCTCTATATAGTGAAATCCATTCTGCCTTTGTCGCGTCGACTTCACGTTGATAATGATTGAAGTCCTGTAGAAAAAAGTTTGCTGGTCTGTCCGCTTGCTGTCTGGGCGAACAATCCCTCGATTGGACTGGTTACTTTCGCGATGAGCGACAACCCTTGACTTTTGGTTACGTGAGACACACGCTTGCCAAACCTGATCTTTCCTTTTGACAAGGTGATTGGTGGAGAGAGAACGCTAATGGACAGGATGGATAAAACTGATACGAATTTGATATGTCATATTTATAACAAAGTATTCTATATCAATGAGAATTGGAAAAAGTTCTTTTATCTAATTTTTTTATCTTTTTAAATTCTTTTAAATAATATCTAGATATATATTTTTTATTTTTCTATACAAAATTCCGTTAGTCTAAAAAAATTTATTTTCTCAAAATTCTTTTCATAAAAGATTCAAAGAATATATTTGTAAAAGAAATATTAATGGAACTGCGAAAATTATTGTTATTTCTATCATGTAGAATAAGTCTAATATATTTCTATAGCTTCGTTTTTAATAATTTTTTTAGTTTAATTTCATTAAAACAATTAAAATAACAATATATTTAAATTTAGTAGATACATTGTTGGTTGCTAGTATAAAATCGATTAAACATTAATAATAATGAAAATATGAATACTTTTTCCAATATCAAATGTGATCCAATTATAACTTTTTCTAATAATTTAAAAATTAAGAACTCGTATCCTTTCTGGATAATAGAAATGAATTAATAAAATGACGATGTCGCAGAGATCGGCGAGGGTTTTACAATCGATTACATTCATTTTAATAATGTCGGAAGAAAGAAGTAGAAATGCGAAGAAAATGTAGAGTTAATGAATAAATCAGAACATAAACAGCATTGGCAACATTCCCCGCCAACAGGAAGGCGTACGTCTAAGAGTATAATTTGCTTAAATGCAGTCATTGAAATCTAGAATGATATTTTTAGCCCATGCTAAGAAAACATCAGGCAGGTGTCTGTAAGCAGATTCACGCCGATCATTTCGCGTCCTCAAAGTTTATTTATGCACATATGCTTCTCTTTGAACACTGCAGAGATTCATACATCGCTAGAGGCAAACACATTATACATTAAACTAATGTTCCTCTACACTCTACACTATAAACGATAGATTCAATTTCTTACGAAAATAATCTGATAATACATGTTCTTATTCTTCGATTGAATACAGTAAACTTTCTTAAGAGAGAAGCTAATATATGATAATATGATAATTATACCTAACTGAATCAAATATTTTCGTGCAACATTAATTAAGTTGATTAATTTGATAATTATAATTTATGAATTTTTTAATAATGTTACAACAAAAGCTCATGTTACATTATAATTTATTTATTCTATAAATAAAGTGAGCCAAAGTGAGCAATATGTTGTAAGTGCTATTTTAAAAAATTTTTTAAAAAGAATAAACTTATTCTCTTGAAAACTACTCACTTAAAAAAAATCTGCAAAAAATGCCATAATAATTGAAGATATGAGTAATCAATTTCTACAGATATTTTTAATTAAGTAATTTATTCTAATTTTAGAAAAAATTGTATTAAAATTGTTAAAATTTTAAATCGTTATAATGTATCTAAATCAAAATGCAAGTCAAAACATTGTAAAGCCACATAAAAAAAAGTGCCAATTACACTCACAACATTTTGAATTACATTGCTCATTTTTCTTCGTTTATAGTTGCACTTTCCAAGTCAAATATTAGTATGTAACAGAACACAGCACTTACAACTCGTACAATAAAACGCACTTTCATAATTTTGACACTTATAACATTGTGTCGTGGCACAAATATCTTTATGTTAAAATATATAATGTGGATTCAAGAGAGTTTTATATATATATTAAATATATATATATTAGGTGTTGGAATTAATTCGTAGCGTTTTTTAATGAAAGAATGTTATTTATTTCACATGAGCATTAAAAAATACATTAATGAAAGTACTTCCCATCACTTGTAAAACGCTACGAATTAATTCCAACACTTAATATATATATATATATATATATATATATATAATACGGTTGTTATATTGCGAAATTTCAATGTTAATTAGTTTTAAGATGATTTTATGCATGAATGCTCTAAATTCGTGTCGGTTTCCTTTAATTATACGATATACGTGCAAAGAGAAGCCTTAGAAGAGAGCTTCCTTCTTCCTTTCATCTTATGTTCATAAAAAGAAAAAGACACGCACTTTAGATCCCAAAGGCTTTGGCGACATTCATCAACCAAATCGTCTAGCAAATTAATATACTCCGATTGAATTTCGTTGTCCATACCTAACCATCTGTTTATCGATCCTAATATCTCTAATTTCCGTTTATCGACGTCTTTGTTACATTTTGGATTTTTTAATTATTTTTCTTTAATATAATAATCTAATATCATGATCACAATCTAGTACATTAATAACATCTGAATAGAATTGGAAATTAAATTGTATTGTTTTTCTATTAAAGAAATAAATTATTTTTACTTTTTATGTATCTGAGAATAGAACATTTTAGTCTCATATCGCATCATATTTTAATCGTATTTTTAGCCTCATTAATAATTTTAAAAATAATTTGAAAAATATCTTTTTTTAGTAATACTGTATTATTTGTTTTTTTATAACATTGATAAAATTGTTGTAATTTTTTATTAACCGAAGTTAGAAATGTAGCAGTAATATGATTGCACAAGAAACAGATACGTAAGAGATTCGGTGCTAGAAAACGCGTAAATGTCTCCTAAGACGGGATGACGTTGAGTGAAGGATGAAACGGAACAGTGGCAGACTGCCGGGCGTCGCGACGCCGGTATCGAACCGTACGCGGCATTATCATCAAATTCGCGAGAGAGAGAAGGCGAAAGAGTGAGGGAGAACGCATGACACGTGGTGTCTCTCCTGGCACGGCTGTCACCGTTACATTTTCTGGCATTCATGACTATTACAATTATATCGATAAGACGGCAAGTCGAGCAACATCATCGTTCGCGTCATAACGAAAATTTAAATTTCTCAAAGATTTCTTAAAAATACTTTTGCGCTATATATCGAATCACGCATTGCGCGATATAAAAATTAAAAATTATTATTCTACAAATATTTATAATTCCCAAGGACGAAAATTTAATTTATAATATTTATTTAGAGATATAAAATTCCAAATGAAAAATTAAACTCGATCAAGATAGATCACGTAGTGCAATTATTATGTTTTTATTTTTGTCTATACGTACACGTAAGCATGTTTAATATTTCATGCCGAGGGCAATTCTATCTTTATCACGCCATTCGACATCGGGTCATTAAATCGCACCGGCTGATCGTCGCATGCCGTGTCTTTCATTCACGACGACGATGAAGCGAGGCAGTACCGAATGCCAGAGACTGTATGTGCTCGTTCGAATCGATAACACGCGACGGTCAAGCCTCGCGGAAACCAACCCGTCCTCGTACGACACACGATTCATCGATCGACACCTTCCGTTCCTCTGCGACCTCCGGCTCCCTCGACACGAGACTCGCGGCCGACTCCTCGAGGGGGTCGCAGCCCCCGGAAACGCGGAAGCTTAGAATCGGCAAAACAACCCGGGGAACACCGAGACGTGCATTTCGTCAGCTACGCACGAGCGCACATTGTCGAAATGTTCATTCTTCCGTGTTTTCTGTGTTACAAGACTTCGTGAACTTTTTCACGTTGAAAACATCGCCGTTGGAATTTACGTACAACGATGGGATCTCCTGATTCTTTCATCTCTTAGAAAAACAACGTGTCGATGACAAGCAATACAAATGATTTAATGATATGGAATTGTGGTTATGCGAAATTTTATAGAGATCATATTACCCATATTTTTTTCTTTTTTTTGGCCTGATTAAATTGATGACCAATGAAATCTAACTATAATAGTAAATATGTGTGTGTATGTGTGTGTGCAATTGTTTTATAAATAATTCTAGTTTCTAAAAAAATCGTAAAAGTAAAATTGAAAATTCATAAATATATTAATAAAACAAAAATTATGCTATAATTTTGATATTATTAAGCAGAAGTACTCACGTTTAGAGACACCTTTTATTTTTCTATGCTTAACTGACCTGTTACTATTGTTAACGAGGAGAAACCAAGATGATACTCTTTTCAGTAGGGTTGAGAAAAAACATGTTTTAAACAGTTTAAAACATGCTTAATTGATGTTTTCAATACGTTTTAAATGTTTTTTTTCTAGTACTGTTTAAAGCATATTTGAAGCATTAAAAACATATTTAAAAAGAAACACATGTTTTATTCTTTAAAAAAAAAATTACTAACCCTGCTTTTACAAGAGATGACATACTTATTTCATAATTGTATCATAATTGTATGCTTGTTTTTTAACTTCTTATATTACTTGTTATATAACGGATGCAATTCAAAATAAATACCACGCATTTAGCGTTCAGGCTCTTTGCGCTTAGTAAAACAAAATTATAATAAAAGAAGTAAATCCGTTAAGATTCAGCTCGTCCATTATTTTCACGACCCCATTCTATCCTCTAGTCCACTTCGAGAACATCAATGATGTATATCGTGTGTCGCTTATCGCGACAAACCGTGATCGATCGCGGCGAAATCTGACCTTTGCTGCCATCGAGAGAATTCGCGATAGACTGGCTTCGATATCGGGGATTCTTCGATCGTAAGCCAGAAATCGCCTGACCGGCCGCGGCCGGGCGATGGTATTTCGTGGCATCAACGTAAAAAAGTGACGTCTGGTCTTACACGAGCCATCGCCATGCGACGTCCACCACGTTCGATTTTCCCAGCAGTGGATCGTCGAATTTTGCCGGCACGATATATGCGACCGCCTCGCGCGTGCTCGTTCGATCATCAAACGGTCAAGGTTACGTTCTCTAGTTGGTCGACGACTCACCTCACGCTAGAGTAACCCCTTTTCCTGCGATATTTTCCTTTTTTCGCGTCACGGAAAGCGAGAGTGAGAAAAAAATCTCACAAGAAAAGGCAAAAAAGGATTTCCGCAATTCTAGAGCTTCCAACTCTTGAATTTTCGCAAGTCGATAGGTTGCGCTTCTTAAATTTCATTTTAAATAACATTTTCTTTAAATTTTAAATTATTTTACAAATATATTTACCTTCTATTAAACTAACAGATTTGTTCGGTATAATGTCCTTTGCATACAGTTTTCACGATACGTTATATTTACATGCGACTGTTGATCAATCGTGAAACAATGTGGTTTCGTGTTGCGATCAGTTTCCGCGTAATTCAATTTCGCATTAAATCTAATTGCATTCACGGCATCATTTTGATGTGAAACGCCCGCGGTTACTGCCGCGGCGTCGTCGACGAGGCCGCCTGTAATGAGACCAATCCGCAGTAATCGCTTTTGCAGCCTCATAAAAAGCCACAACGAATCACCCAAAGGCCAATTTCTCCCTCAATCATGATTCTTTTGCGCCGCGACTGCTTGATACATTTATATATAGAATCATCATTTGTCACAATTCATTTCGTTTTTATATGTAATATTGATGAGAACATATTAGAAAGTAAAAATTGGTTTTTCTATGATATGTGTGTGAAAGGAATAATACCACGATTGTGTTTAAGGAAGGAAAATATTTTGAATTATAAATTAAATAGAAAACGCAACGGAATTCGCAGGATGCATTACGATACATTCTCAGAAGAAAGCACGCGACGTTATGTATGCAGGTATAACTTGGCATAAGCTCATCTATGCTTGTCTAATGCTCAATATTTCAACAGCTGAGAAATCTGTCACGTCTATCCAATATAGTGCATATATCTAGTGATATCAAGTAGTAGGGGGTACATGAACATGTCATACAGCTGTCACGCTGGACAGTATAAGAATATAGTCTAGCAATCTACAATATTTACGTTTCGAACTATGCGTATTTAAAGCTAATTATCGAATTATCTAGCGTCTAATATTTCGCAATTGAAAATATTATTCAATCTTAATCCTATCGGCGTTTATTAGAAAGGAGAGTAATCGACGTGACGCAATGCGGATGCTGGACATATATCAGTTCAGTTTGCGGCTCGGATTATGCGATTGTGTATTGAAATTTATATGGCGGATTATACACAAGACAGGATAAACGTAAAGCGTAACATCCACGATAAAGGGGAGGCCTAAATCCTCTGTTACGGCACACACGCGACCCCTTTATTAATACGACTGCCATAACGTTCACCATAACGACCAAGTAACAGAATATTATAAATAAGCTATATAACGCGTGAATTTTATTATCGTACGAATTGCTATTTAACACGCGCTGAAGACACAACTATTCGCCACGTCGCATTGATCTAATCTCTGCGCGATGACGTAATTGTTATATCTAATACGTATACACGTTATATAATACATAGGGTAACTCCGGTATATATCAAAAACTTAATTTTTTTTTATAGACCGACATCTATCAGAAACTTAATTTATTAAGTATTATTTATTATATTTAAAGTAAACAAACTATATCAATAAAAACTTTGTACTGTCTACTACAATGAAAAAAAATATTAGAAATCCGAAATATTTATAACGTATAAAAAACCACCGCACAAGTTATAGTTTGTGATATTTAATTATCATTACATTAATTAAAACATTAAACGTTTCGGCCACAATCTGGCCATCTTCAGTAAATTCATAACATTCTTAAAACGCAGAGTTACATATAGTTGACATTAAATTCAACCGTCGTATGTTGTAATTATATAAACGTTCTTTCATATGTGAAGATGCTTCGTACAATAATGTTACAACGCCAATTGTCATATCACGAAAAGTGTAGAACGAAAATTTCCAGATTCTAATTTAAACAAATTTATGTATCATTAATATCTTCTAATCGGAATATGTAAAAATAGAATCGTTACCTGTTTTACAGCAAAAAAATATAATGATGAATCTCAAGTACATCCTTTCTCAAGCACAAATAAAAATTTGTCGTGACATTGTATGTTGTTATTTGTCATATCATATATTTTGCCACTATTTATATATATGAGTCAAAAATTTAGAAAGTTCTAGAATTATTTATTAAATGAGAGAGAGATCTTTCTTAAGAAGAGGCAGATAAACATCAGGCAAACCTTCCGTGTCACTTTGCTTATTGATACCACTTGTTTGGTCTTTTATATGTATCATTTCAGAAATTCTTCTTTTTATTAATGATTATTCTGTGTCTAAAATTCTTATGTTATCCCAATCCAATTCATGCATCTCATTCAACTGGTGACGTGAAACCACTGATATCTCGGAAGTGGATTTTCTTATGTCAGCCTTATTCTTTTATACGAGTTTTTAATTTCCTTTTTGTTTGGCCAACATAAGAACATATTAAAAAATAAACTTTTTGAAATCCTTGCATTTTTGCCGTACATCTTATAGGGGGAAGGGAGCTATGTACGGCTCATGAAAAATTTACAAATAATATAAATAAGACGTAAAATCACACAATAACTTATAAAATGTGTTTATAAAGTTTTATCAAGGAATAAGAATGATAAATATGTATAGGAAGTAATAATATGTATAATAAATAATAATTACAATCTTCCTACATATACAGGGTTGGCCATATTCGACGGAAAGATGTTTTTTTTTTTCAATCATGGAAAAGAGATGTTAGATCGAATAACGACGTTTCCCATGATTGAAAAAAAAAACATCTTTCCGTCGAATATGGCCAACCCTGTATACAAGTGTTGTAACATGAGGTATATATTTCATATAATACATCTATTGCATTTAGTGCACTGAATTCAATCTGCGCACTTTGTATGTTTTGGGCATAAATCCCTAAAAATGCCATATATCCCAAATAGGTAATACAAGATAACAAACTAAATAAAGAATACGAAAACAAAGCATTTATATTTTGCAACATACTTTACTGTTCCACTACACGTATGTATCACAAAATAACCACTAAGTCTTTTACACCCCCTACAGTAACCATTTTATAATTAGATTATAATTTATGATGGCATTACAGTGACACAAATCGATTCAACTCACAATAATTTCATTAATATTAACAGTAAGAAGTTGAAATCATAACACAATACTAATATAATATAATGGCATGTAACAGAGTAGTTACGGGAAAATTACCCCCACTCCTATTTTTTCTGACTTTTGCGGTGTAAATCCCAGGCAATTATCCGGCGTATTTGCCGGAGTTACCCTACGTTTACAAAGGAAAATTAATGTTAAAATTTATATTTAATATCAGTAAATTTATATTCAATCTTAATCAATAATCTTATTTTATAAGAATTCAGATAAAGTTATTTTGACGAAAAATGGCAACGAATGACTTGTTACGGGAATTTAGCTAATTAGAGAGATAGTTAATCGAAACTATTTTTCTACTTTAGGAATTTTTTTTTAAAGGATTGTAGATTTTCTTGCGATAAATATAGATATTCTTTTACTACAAGTTTAAGATATAAGTTTATATTCAATATTAATAAATTTATATTCACTACCAATAAATATTTCATAAAAATTTTTTTAGTTGATAAGATGGTCAGTATTTTTTGTTAATTAAAGTTGTATTTTTTCTTTTTAAGAACCTTTAAAGAAATACAGGTGCATTTTTTACGATACTCAAATTCATTCTCTAGTCTAGTAGAAAAAATAACCAAGAAGATTCGCTATCGCGTTATGCATATACACATCGACGCGAGAGAATTCCAGCTGCCTTGGCTCAAATAATCTTACTGAGATAAGCATATATGTCTGAATAAGGGTGTAATGGAGAAATCAGTGCTACGTCCGCGTCGTCTCGAATAATGACGTTAACGCGCTGCGTCAATGTTTGACGATACTCCGAGCCGACTGCTCGTTTGTCTAAAGAGATTAGGCTATTTTTCACGCTCTCTTGCGTGAACATCCTAGTCAGTCAGGTGCCGTAACTGCGGCGCGAGAATATCTAAATCTGCCCTGTTCTATTCTTAAGAGGTGCCGCCGCAATTCTCTCCGCTTCTCCAGCTCGATCGGTTTTCCACGACGGCGAATTCGGTGTTCTTTATGCCGCGTCGAAGACTCATTTTCTAGAAAAAAACTATTCATCAGCTCATTTTTCTTCTGGTATAATAATTTTAACGGGACATCGGTGCTTTTATGCAGAAACATAGACTTTATTCAAGAAGTCGCAGACATCACATGGATTCCGTTCAGTTTAATGTTTAAATTTAATATACAGAGAATTTTATTTATTTACTATCGTGAACACATTTTACGGTATATTTATACAGTATTAAAGATGTAAGAACACAGTAACATTATTTGCGTCGCGAAAATTTAAAATCAAAGGAGAAATATTAATATTTTAGTACTGTGGAAATATTGCATGCATCTCTATCGGATTACTCGATCAGTAATTGAATACGCGTCACGGAATGATTTACTTCTATATAAACAGGTGAGATGTAAAATCATAATTATTTTGCATTATTTTTACACGTGATTTTTGCATTATTTTTACACGTGTCAGTTCTTAATGCATTAAAATATTTAAACGCCAATCGCGAAATGCAGAGCCACTAAACAATTTATGTACGTTCCACCGCAAAATCATCCCCTACATGTCAGCTATTGATTAAGCTTCATCAAGCTGGGAATATTTATTAGTACATTCACAGATATTTCGAATTATCGACAAATAAATTAGCAAGTAATTTTACATATTCAAGAATTGATATGATAATATTATTATAATTATTTCTTTAAGTTTTTCAGAATATTTAATTCCCAAATTAATCAAGTAATGTGTCATTAAACGTTCATGTAATACAAGCAGCGCATTCGATATAATAAATTATTTATTAATACTATATATGCCTTAATATGTTTAATTTAATCGGACTAACCTTCGCAAGAAAACAGGTACCATTAAGAAAGAAGTCAATATGTTTAAAAATTTATGAATGAAACGGCTATATTATTTCAACAGCTTATATTGGCGTCGATTGTCCCATTCCAGTCACGTGTATCTTCTAAATTAGCTAGGTAAGCCTAAGGAATCAAAATTCAATAAGGATTATGTATCACGGAAACGACCCCTTTAATCCCTACTTAATTAAAGAGGTGATCGCAAGGCAGTGGCTGTAGGATTCGCTTATATCATTTCTCAATTCTCGACGTAACAGGGAAATAATCCCGTACTATGTTTATTATTGTTCAGCTCCTATATGATTGGTCTATTTCCAGTTTGATCATTAAATTATGCAATAAAAATAAAAATAGAAATAACTATGGGAAATCAGAGAACCAGCTTATTTACTCGTGCAGCTTATTTATACGCGAAATTTGATTCTGGAAATTCTCCGCAAATATCTTAAAGAATACGAACTGAATGCTATTAACACATTATTTCCGGGATACGCTGAGAATTGAAAAATGATATAAGCGAATCATACGACCATTACCTTACGACCATCCCTTTAATTAAGTAGGGATTAAAGGGGTCGTTTCCATGATACATAATCCTTATCGAATTTCGATTGATGTTTCTTCTAAATGTCACATACAAAATTGTTTTTTGTAACACAAATTATAAAATGAACACTAAATTGTTCAAAAGTTTTTTTTTCTGGTCATTTGGTCCTGCTAGCTTGATTAATATGTCTCTGTTTAAAGGGAATAAAACACGAATCGCAAAAGATGCATTTTCCGATAATAATGTTACTATTATAAGCCGTTATTTACCACGGTAAAGCGCGGGTGTGTTATGAAACTAGTGAAGGATTAAGGTATCAGATTTTGCGATGGATTACAACAAAAAGGGAAAGGAGCAAATAAGAGGGTGGCAGGAAAAAATGGGAATAGGACGCGTTTCTTAAGCAATAAATCACACGCGAGTTTTACGAGTCCTCAACTACTATTTTTGCGACAATTCGTGAGCCGGCTGCAATGCTGTTGCTTTATGAGACGAGATTCGCGAGACAGCCTCCGTGACATGCTTTCGAAATGATGATTTGTCACAAAACACCCACGCCTATGTGCCCCCATAATGTAAATATCTCTTTGACATCGTCTTGCAATCACATTGTCGAGTTGTATGAGTATAGATTTATGATGTGATATGTCACAGATTTTTAGGTTGATAGGTCAACACACTCATCGCTATTCAATATTTCTGTGCCACTGTCGTATGACATATTCCGTTGTCTCTTACTTTATATGCTATAACTTTTTTATGAAGATACATATATTTGCTTGTTACCATTATATTTCTTAATGTCGGGAGATTGAAAACAAAATTAATTCATTTTTATGCGATATTTTTAGACAATACCCAATATATTGCCAAGGACCTCTATAACCTGGCATTGAAAGGCTAGAAATCTCGAATGGTGGTGACAAGTTTTATCTGTATTTTTATTATATTGTATAAAAATTGTGACTCTTTCGTACCCTCATTTTTTCTGTACGATGCTCTTTAAGTCTCTCATTAAATTCAAAGTTTTTGGTGCGTTTCCTCTTTAACGATTAGGTGGTTTCAAGCGAGGGAGATTTAACACCCTAAATTTCTGCTGAATTTATCAGGATCGTCCCTAGGATTAGTAGTCCTTTTATCGGTAGTAGCAAGTTGGTACATCATGGTTCGTCGCGATCAGATTGGATGGAGTCGTCGTTGATTTGACGAATCGCGACGATCTATATTCTAGTATGTCAGGTGCATACGACGGTGTAATTTGTTGCCGCTGTTGCGGTTCCTGTCGCGGACACGGTAACGATATCGTAAATCCAAGCGTCATTAGCAATGAAACTAGTGCTCCGTTTTATGCCGAGTTACGCCTCGAAGCAGGAATGATACATGCGTCAAAACCATTGTCATTGCGTCGCGCCGCATCGCGTCGCGCGTATCATGTATTATGAGAACGAGTATTGCTTCATGGTCACAATATCGTTGATCTAGTATATTACGGAATATTATTAATTAATTGCTATGCAATATTTTACGTACTATTGTACTATTTTTTTTTCGACCGTAATCATTAATGCGTTAGACAATGCATAATTACTTGAAATTGAAAGTTAAAACGCTTATCGATTTGTATTAGGGATTGAAAAATGAATTATGCACGTAAACCTTCACTAATTGTAAGTGAACGTTTATGTAAAAAAAAAACTGATTTTTGTTTTAATACTAATAACAATTTTTATTTTTTTCATTTTTATAAATATTTATTTTCGAAAGAGTTAAAAACAATAACAAAGTTAATAAAAATTAATTTGCATAGGAAAGTGAAATCAAATTATTGAAAAGAATAGAAACAGCTTGCTTGTAAATTAATAAAATTGCTGTGATTTCTTTTGCAATTTGAGCAACATTTAATAAATGCAATTCCCATAGCTGGGGATTAATTGCGATTTAAGTATATGGCGGAAGGAAGGATTATAGCAAACTCACGAGACACCAAACACTGATTGGTCGTGTAGCGTCTCGACGCCTTGGCGCCGCTCACGTACGAACTACCACTTTCGTGTAATCGTGCACTATACATACTTACATTGAACAAATTGCATTGTAAAGTCGACTTCTTGATATTATATTTCAAATATATTATTTTTTAAAATAAATTTTCCTGTTCTCTTTGTGAAATTATTTTTGTTTTATGTATTATGAATATTATTGGCAAATTAAAAATATAATTTAATAATAATTGCTTCTGTTTTTCTATAACTATTTTTTCTATAACTCATTTTTTGAGCTACAAAATTTTATAAATAGCGATATATAATTTTCTACTATTTTGATAATCAGTTATAAGTTATATTAATTTGTATTTTAATACAGATGTATAAAATATGTATTTTATAATTCGAAATATTTGCAGTTCACTTTTATACTGAGATTAAATTAAGTGCGACTTTAATGTGCACTTTAATGTGCACTAGTCCAACCGAATTCGCTATAAAATTATAGCAGGAACTAAATAATAGTCTTACATAATCGAAGGAAATGTGATACGGGTAATTATTTCATCTCCAACCTCACGGTTTTGTTAAAAAAATATTGTAAAAACAGGAATGTAATAACGTTCTAGCGTTTTGGATGACGTTGCAGTGGAAGGAAATTGCCCGACTGGAACAGGCGCCAGTCGAAGAAATAACGAGAATATGAAAGGGAGAATAAAGGAATGAAGGATGTAAGTAAATTGTGAGAAAGCTCGAGAGACGGTATGAAAATTATTTTTGACGGGGGGGATTTATGATAATGTTTCTATTTTGTGATCAAAGCCTTGTTTGCTCGATCGTTTAATTCTGTTTAAATCTCCAGAACGTACATATTCCCATTTGTCACTTTGACTGATTATATTGTAATAGATACTTGACTGATAGATTTTTGTATTTTTCAATGTAAAGCAGTTCGAATAATATTAGTCCTGAAATTTAATATTTAATTATTTCATAAAAGAAAGAAATTCCTTAAAGAAATTTTCATCATCTTGTTAATACTCATTGTATATAAGCAAGACATTAACAAACAGTTTATATTTAATTCAGGAAATATTTGTTGTAGTTACAAATTATTAATTTAGGTAGTCTCAGTTACGAGTGTTCATAATTAATTTTTGAATTATCGTGTGTAATATATTTCATGATAAATCTCGCGGCTCCAGTAGGCACAAAATACACAATTGTGCGAGATTTAAGACTTCACTTTTCGTTTAATTTAAGCGAAAAGCGTGGAGCATAACATTAAACGCGTCAAGTTAAATGTGTATTTGCTCAAAGTACTGTGTAAATTCGCGTCCGTCGTAAAGTTAGTGTTTCCGAGCGAACGAATTTATTTGTCATAAGCTAAGAATCCGTCTCTCGATTCCCACGCGTCATTGGAAGATTGATTTAATGGGGATGTTAATGTCAAAATTCGTCTCAATGCGTGCTGAAAAATTAACAACTTCCGCAACGAATGCGATATCGATTGCAGTCGTTGAATATACAGATACATTTGTCGCGTCCACATATATCTCATTAACGCGAAAGTGCTATCTTTGCTGCAACCTAAATTAGTGTTAAAGCCGCGTAAATCATGATATTTATGGCCACGTGATTATCGATCTTTTTTCACTGCAGGTAAGTTCGCAAATGAGTTTGAGCGTGAAACGAACGGCGCCGTATGATTTGTCATTTCTGATATGGAAAACGGAAATAGGGATTATAAAAGAATTTGAATTATCCATTTGAGTATTACAGAATAATACTCATAAAACTTATAGGATATATAATATGAGCACTTTCAAAGTCGAATGTTTCTAGTACAAGCTGATATTATCGACGTCCTCGCACGAAAGCGCCAAAGCACGAGCCTTTCTCATGAAAATGGATATTTTTAGATAAAATTCTATACAGCCCATAAGAAAAAAGGATTGATTAATGTAATGAACCTAAAAATACGTAAGCTTATACGAGAAATTTACACAAAACCGCGAAGTGCAGATTAAACATTCATTCTTTTCCGTCTTCTGTTTCTCCTCTTCCGTAAATTCTACAATATAATTGCCTCCATTATGAATAATAGATATTATATTAACAATTATATTATTATTAAATTATATTATTATTAAATTATTATTTGTGTTTTTACTATTTATAATTTTTATACGATATTATATTAATTAGAGTAACAAGTTCTTCACAAGTTCTGTAATAAAATTTATTGACCCATATTTTTTTTTATTATAACCACAAATTTGTCACAAATTATTACACATCGATACTAAATTAAGTTAAAAATTATTACTAAAAAACATCTATAAAAAAAAGAAGAGAAACAAAATAGAAAAAAATGAAATCTTTATCTAAATATTGCTAACGTATTATTTTTAACGCTACTATTTTAACGCTCTAAATTATGCCACGAAAACTATTCATGAATATTAATAGTTCGGACATTTCTCAAAGATTTCTTCGCAATTTTTCGTGACTCAGCTTTCCATTTGGCCAGCGCGCCCGCATATCCAGGAAGCGCAATAAGGAAATCAAAGTGCATTAAGCCGCGACCCCATACAACGAAGCGCAAAGCTGCGTATCGATAGTCATTCTCCTTTTGGGTATACAGCTTCCGGCAAAAGGGGTGCAAAAGATCGATAGAAGAAGTCGACAGGGGGGGTGGTTGCCGCCGAAGGGTGCCGGCTTATTGTTAGAGGGAAGTAAAATGCGCGTGAAGAGCTGCACTTTCGTAAATTCGTACGAATCACTTCCGTTGCTACACTCCACTCTCATCATACATATATGGGCTAGAAATGGGATTTACTCCGAAACTGAATTGATCATACGCGAAGAAATGAAGGACGAATGCAATCTTTGAATCTAGTCACTGCAACGAAACCACTGGAAAAAGGCATTAAGGCTTTTTGGAAATGCAACAAAGCGCAGTTTGGGAAAATTTTTTAAAGAGAAATTTTTCTATTTTATCTTTATATATTAGGTGTTGGAATTAATTCGTAGCGTTTTACAAGTGATGGGAAGTACTTTCATTAATGTATTTTTTAATGCTCATGTGAAATAAATAACATTCTTTCATTAAAAAACGCTACGAATTAATTCCAACACCTAATACATTAGGTGTATGACGTGTAATTAAGTAATTTATTGAAGAGAATCATATATTTATAGTGATTGATTGCAAAAAAAATTAAATTTTTAATTGTACAATTATACAATTTATACGTCACGTTATTGAAATTTTATTATTAACTTTCTTTTTACACTTCGATGTAAACCAAATATCATTATTAAAAAATAAGCGTATCGAAACATGCATTTCCACTCATCGATATCTGATAACTAATTAAAATGCTCGCATATCTATACAGGTGTACCTACACCTAATCGCATTTGAATTGCGAAGCATATTCATCGACCGACATATCTGCCAGTCATCATTGCTACCACTATAGTCAATCGAGGACAATCGACGAATCCAACGGCCTTTCGAGAACGTCGGAAATCGCGAGTCGCCCTATAAATAATCCACGAGATCGAGCTAGAAATAATTAATGCCACCCTTATGAGAGTCATATATTGGCTCGCGTTTTTAGTGAAAGTAAATTACTGTTCAAACAATTTATTCTTCTGTTCTAAAATTGGACAAATACATATGTAATACGGGCTTACTGATCGACCAGTATTGTGAAGTTTGATAGACAAAGTCCAACATTTATGGTGCGACAAGCAGATTACAAATTTTTTTAAATACTAAAGAATTGACGAAATCAGTGTCAACAACAGAGCATTTCGGAGCATTTCAATAAAACGACAATGTTTTCTTTTCAAAAGATACTGACATAAATGTTCTAAAAAAATTCCGTTATAATAGAGTAGTATAATAGAGAGATGTAAAAAAAATGGTATTTTTTACTTTGGAGAAAAGTATCAAATAAAAAAACTAGTTTTTTACTGTAAAAAACGGTATTTTTGATTACATAAAATTCACGAAAAAATATATAGAATTCATGTTACATATATAGAAGAAGAAATAGAATTTATTTTTCTTGTTATTTCTTTTTAATACTTTTGTCTTTATAATTTTATATTGAAACGGAAATATGTATTATTGACTGTTGCAATTCTTGATGAGTTGATAATAGGTCTGTTTGCGTTTCTTGCATTTTTGCATTCAACATCTGTGCTTTCTCTTTTTTCTACGCCAGAATATATTTTTCTAATCATATCACTTTAAATGCAAAAATTTTGAAGGATTTCAAGCAATACGAACAGATCTAAATGACATAAAAAAAAAATATATCCAAGTAAAAAATTGTCAAAGCCAAAGAAAAAAAATCATATGAAGGTCGCATCAAAAATGCTAATTATATGTAATTTATTTTCTTATATTGGAGTATTATATAATTTTAATGTATCATTTTTTCTGAATCATATACTATAGTGGCGTCGCGCCAGTGATCATCGTTAAGATTCCACCAGGTTCGCGACTAATGTGACCAAATAAAGGCCTGGTCCGAAAAACAACCTAACGAACATACGGCGTCCCTTCTGGCAGGCGCATGTGGGTCGAGTTGGCACGCGTCCGCGTGTGGGGAAGCATACAAAAGGCTGAGAAATGGTGAGCGAATTGCTCATTATCGAGTGGTCAGGGGCGTCGAGGTCCCATCGGGATTTCACGGCGGTTTCTTCGGAGACAGGCATGGTGGTGGCCCCGCTTAAGGGAGCCTGGGCCATCTCCCCCAAAATTGCGGATTCGCCGAGGGCTAGAATGAATCGCGCGAAAATTGTCTCTACCCTCGGTCGCCCATCACCCACGCTTTTCACCTCCCTCGGGATGCCAGCTTTTCAAATCTTGCTCATTCCAATCTTTTGTAAGTCTTAAGGGCTGTTTAAGCTGCGGAAACTCCGTGTTCCTGGAAAGTATAATCGTCGTTGATTGTGAACGCTTTGAGCTAAGTCGGGGTGCGAAGATAATTTTGTAGAGAATATTATTAGAGGGTATTAAACACTACGACGAACGCGAGATATTATGAAATTAAAATCTTGATTTGCTATGTTTTTGAACTAGCATTTTTATAACTTTTTGGACGGCATATTTTGCTATTAACTTACAATTAATTATTAAAAAATTATGAAGAAAATTCAAAAAAGAATTAATAATAATTTGTAGCAAACGAAAAATGAATTTTCAAATTAACAAATGTTTCCATCCTTATAACGTCTCAAAAACGAATATCTGATTACGAGCAAGGGGATGCTCCCTGTAAGGCACTTCGCACCTGTCCCAAGGGGAACTATAACAGAAGTGTGCCAGTCTCTTCGAAAAATACGAAAGAAGGCACGCGCGTATCATGAAGGAGCAAGAAGCAACTAATAGGTACCGGTACATTAATTCCCATGTGGTTCTCGACGAGCCATAGCGTGGTGTGTAGTATATACGTGTGGAAGAAGGGCGCGCCATGTTGTCTGGCTACCCCGCATTGCGCCAATAAACTCGGCGAAATCCGGACGTAACCCACCCGCAATATCAGTTCGTTTCCGTTTCTCTATCTTCTCGTTTGTCCTGTCCCACCCAGAATTATTACCACTCGATCCTTCTTATGGGATTTTCTCTTGAGTTAGTATTTCGATTTTTCAAGTTTTGGCGAAGATAAAGGGTTGAAAGTAGTTGGACAGTTTCGTGATTAGCTTGATAATTTAATTTGTAAATTTCATTATTTGTTTTCGTTGTGCGTATTTTGTGATGAAGCCGAATGGAACTGAGTGGAGTTCCACGCTACATCGTTATTCATGCCATATACACATTTCCAGAATAACAAACTATGATCGTATCAACATTTCTGTTTCGTTTGTATATGCCAAGAAAAGCACGAAGATACAGTCACGAAATTAATCTTGTATATATATATATTGGATACTCCTCATATTTCATTATTTCTTTCGTTTACTATCGTGTTTCAAATCAAGCCACTAATGCACGTAAAATATATCTATTTATAGGTCTATTCGCGTTGCTTCCACTTCGGCATTTTTGCTTTCTCTCTTTTCAAGGAAAAATATGTATCTGTCTTATTTTAAGTGCAAACATATTTGAGGATTTCATGCAACGTGAATAGATCTTATTATATTTTAAAAGGTTGAAAGTAAAGTGACAAATCAGTAAAATTTTGAATAAAACAAGTTAACTCCAAGTTAATATATTTTTTAATGTGATAATTGAAATTTAAAAAAGCTCAAATGAGACACATGTTTGAGCTTAAATTTATAAGGTATGTAATTAATTGATTCTCTCTCTCTCTCTCTCTCTCTCTCACCATTAAATATTATATTAATTAAACTATACACTTCTTACCGCGCCAACTTTTTCGAGTACTTGCAAGAGGATTCTTTCCTTAAACAAAATTACTTTCGAATAGGATTTTCTTTAAACAAAGTTACTTTCGAGTAATAAGTAAAGAAAAAACTATTACTTTGAAATAAGGCGTATATATTATATAATGCATATCTAATATTATATAATACATATCTAAGGAACAGATAGAAAATGAAATTTTTAAATTTGGCCATGATTTATATGTGTATGTATATGAAATCTCACTCTCGTATCATATTTAATATCGAACAGATTGGAACAAAAAATTCAAGGCGATAAGCCAGCGGTATATTCGTCATGATCTGATACACATATGTAAGTCTCGATAAAGTTCATTTTTTTGTTTTTTTTCAGAAAGTAATAATCTGACTAATTCACAATTCTTTCTTACTTCTTCTCTTCCATCTCTTTCTTATTTTTTTCTTTTTCATCATGTTAATACTTCGATCATGTAAATGGAAAATCATAAAACGATGGAAAAATAGTACCACTGGCCACTATATCTTATGTGCCGTTGTACTCTTCACTGTTATAAATTACCTTTCGTTTTGGTGCACACACGGATGCTTTTAGAGAATCTGAGTAGCTTCCAAGAAATTCAATATTGGTGAACACTATCATTTGATAAAACTAATGAAATTTGTAAGTTGTTTGTTTTAGAGATTATGTCATCATTTGCAATACGCAATATTTATTTATTAAACCTTTATGCAGTATCTTTAATGCACTATCTTGGTGTCTTACGAGTAGTCTACGAGTGCTACAAGAGAGTCTACTTCTCTGATCGTTTTTCTTCCTTTTTTCTGAAGTGATTTGTGAAGAAGCTTTCTGCGCATTAAATCGTAAAAGTAGTAAAGTTCTTAAGTTTCTTTTAGAATTTAAAAATATATTGTATAGTATTTACAAAGCTATATACAATATTATAAATATTACTATTTTATTTTATTTCAAAACTATATTAATGTAAAATTCTTGTTTAATTAATTATACGAATTCTTTATATTTTTGTTATATGTTTAATTGCATATACAAGATGTTTCTTAAGTTTCCAACTTAAGCTTCCATTTTTTTTTATTTATGAATTACTCGACTTTTTGCAGAAAGCAAATAATAGTCTGGCTCGTTCACAATTCTTTCTTACTTCTTCTCTTCAATCTCTTTCTTATTTCTTCTTTTTCACCGTGTTAATACTTCAATCACATGGATGGAAAATCGTAAAATGATAAAGAAATAGTACCGCCGGTTACTATATCTTACGTACCGTTGTACTCTTCACTGTTATAAATAAGATTTCGTTTTGATGCACACGGTGCTATATAGAGAGACCCGAAAGACAAAAATTAAATAATTGCTAAATCCACTTGTCCCGTATTTTCAACGTTCATTAAACGCCATACAACAGTTTTACTAACTATCCTTAATGTAATGAACAGGGGACGTAATAAATGTGAAATGCCTTGATAGGGATCATTAGATTCGTTATCCTTTTTTTATTTCCGTGGTAACGCTCCACTTAGGATAATGGAGATAGCCTTGACATCCTCGAGAAAAAGCTATTGCTATTATATGTTAGTCTTTTCGCAATCTTACAAGTTGAAGAAAGAAAGAAAAGATACTCGAATACTTAGAAAGACAAGTAACTTGATGCCCCATTCTGTACATTACACCGGAGCCTTCACGGCGCCCAACGTGAAACTAATTTAAATTTGCTTTACTTAATACTACTAGCGTCTTCCATACGCAGTCGCTTCGCAAATTTGACGTATCAAATGACAATCTGTTAATTGGAATTTGGAAAATACCAAGTTCTTAGAACTTTATAATATTCGTTGAGATTTACTCAGATATCCTTCATATCCTCCTTTTAACATTTTGCCATTACAAATGCGCTAATTGAAATACATTGCGAATCTCTGATATCACCGACTGAAATTATTAATTCGCACATACAATATCCCGTTACAATTGCTTTTTGAAGATTCTCGAACTGACATTCAGTGTGGTCTGTTCTTAGTAGCGTACGTTATATAGAACATTATATGGGGACAAGCCAGGTGTCGGCATATCCATGCGATCTACCTGTCCAACACCTGCCTTCGCAGGAGGTGCGCTCTTGGAATCCACATGAATTAATAACGTGTTATACATATATGAAACATAGAACACATTAGAGAAGAACAAACATTCGATTATTTTCGATTATATTGCTTCTAAATATTAATTTAGAATATCAAGTGCAAATCTACCAATCTTTCTTACATTGACGAAATTAAAGCCGGAATACAAATTTTTGCATAATGCATATCTAAAGCGCATAAGAGAATCAACTAATCCTTCAAAGTTCTTCATTTCATGGAAAGGAAAGACTTCGATTGGTCGATTCTGTTATGCATTACGCGTTATGCGTTATGCAAAGGTCTGTAGATTATGCTCCGGTCTTTAGATTTATATGTAGAGGAGAAAGCTTAAGCACATTACACAATAAACAAATAAAGTAAGCTATAAATCGTTTTAGCTGTGGCATTAATCCTTGACTGCAGCAACAAATCATTTGAACCCGAAGCGAAAATTTTAGACGGTTGTACGATTAACATTATAAGGTTATAAATTTTGTATAGATAAAAAAAAAACTTTGAACTTTCTCCTCTATATCAATCGTCGTAAGGCGGAAGTCTATTTGCATTTTTACAAACAGAACTTTAGAACTTAGGTGCAGTTTTTATAATTGTATTATATGAAAGTTAATTATTATGGAGAACTTAATTTAATTTAGATGAGCACGAGAAGATTTAGGCTCTCTTAATTTGAGGCGAGAAATTTAAGTAGGTAGTTGCAGAGTTACTTTACGACGCGAAATTCTAATCTCTCTTCTTTCTGGATTCGCTGTTCTCTTTCTCCCTTTCGTCGCCTCCATTCCGGGATCAAGTGAGAATGAGAGGGAAACGGGGCTTGAATTCATTATTTCCCGTCTCCTCAATCCCAAGTAATTGCATTCGGTTCCACCGGGCCGTAATTTCGCGTAGCCGACTCTCCCCGTAATTTTTCAGGGCGCGTCACTCGGTATATATCCGAGCATGTGTCACCTCGTTGATAAAATTTCAGCTATCATTAATCAGGGGCGAGTCAATGACAATTAGCTTCTGCAGTAGGAACAGTCTTCTCATCTGATGCCAATTCTTATACCAATTTTCTTTTTGCTTGTCTTTTCTGATTATCGGAATTGTCATTCTTTACGCATTAAATTCTGTGCTCTTAATTCTTTTTTGTTTTTTCCATTATCTCAGCTTTTTGGTAGTAATCAAAGCTCCATTATTATAATTTCCTAATCTAGTCAATATTTCTATAACATCTACTTAGGGCACTTTCTTTTTATTTACTTGTCCCATCTCGATTGATATAACTAGTATAATAGTTATAACTAATATCTCAAAGACAATAAGCATCATCATGATGTATTCAACGTTGCTGTTGCGTCGTTTACAAAACAGCGCGCTGACCTTCGGGAACAAAAATCACCTATTTCGCATACTGCATAGCTATCAGTTAATTAGTCCAAGATTATTTGAAAAAAAAGAAAAAACAGCGATCTTGAAAGAGCGCGAGGGTTGGGTCGCGGCAAATTACATTTGACGAGCGCTGTATAATTTATTTACTTCGTTAACTCTACCGAGGTCCAGCCGTACATCTCGTCGCATTATCCGAGATTGTCTTCCGCCGTCCGTGAAAATTTTGCTTGACGATCACGGAGATCGTCTCTGACGAGAGCAGACAAGGCCGTTTGAGGGCCACTAGCTGTTGCCACAATTACCGTCTCCATTGATAAAGAAAGACGAAATGATTCTTGACGAATCTTCTTTTGCCAAATGCAATAAAATCGCTGGCGAGAACCAGTTATCGCAGCATGACCAGTGTTGTGCAGTACTTAGATAACTAGATACAAATTTGTGTACCTATGAACTATACCTGGTACTTTTTTTTCTGATATACCTATACCTATACCTAGGTACTATTTCTTGTGTACCGGTATATACTTATATTTAGGTACACTTTAATTACTTTTTGGATGACTTTCCTGCACTAAGGACCGGTTTCATCAACTGGTTACTTGAGCGGCCAATTAAATTTGAGAGTTGCCACAACTATTAAACTGAAAACTTATCTGAACGCAATCATTGTAATTGATCCACTATGAATCGGGGCCATAATTGGTAACAGTGATACGCAGCCGAGAAAAGATATATACATATATATACATTAGAGAGCTTACAATAAGAAAGTCGCCAACTCACGTTATCCGAATCATGCTTTGATTGGCTCGAAGCGCATAGGCTCGGAATGGTTAGAGTGACTCACTGTATAGAGAGATTTTGTATTATTAATTTAATTAATTTATTTGAGCATTTCGTTGTATTATTTTTAATATGGATCCATCTTGTGATTAGAAGATCTACGATCATTAGCGCCGTTCGAATCCGGCGTTAAACTGCAGGTCCCATATATCACTCGATGTATGTCTTTAGCTCTCAAACTGAGGAGTTGATCATTAGGCTAACCACCAATTTTAATAATAAGTAACATTTTAATAATAGTAGAGTACTACACCAAGTATCATATTTTAATAATAAATAAATGTATCATATACATGTATCATACACATGTCAATAAATGGATAATTCGGATAAAACCAAAATGGTTTTATAGATTAAATTTACTTTCATAGAATATTTATGTATGTATACATAAAATATATGTATAATAACTTAATAAGTAAATATTATAGATACATGAAATATATAGGTCATAGCTAACAAGCAAGCTGTCGAAATTGCATTTTGACGTCAAAATGATATTAGAAATGTCATTTTGTCGTCAAAATACAATTTACTCATATTCTGAGATTTTATGTTAAAAACAAAAGTACCTGGGTACTTTTAAAATACATTTAAAGTATCTGTACTTGTACCTAGGTATTTTATTTTTTTAGTACCTGTACTATTTTTTCTATAGTATCTGTATCTGTATCTAGGTATTGAAAATAGAGTACCTTGCACAACACTGAGCATGACTGCTTTTACATGACACAGAAATTATAGCGACGTGCTTTCTGCTACGTTTGATTCTCACTGCTACACAGCAGTTCTTGAAAAGATGTTCTCCCGGAGAAAAAGCTGCGACGCCTAATTACTTACGTTAAATCTTTATGTTTACGAAATAATTAAACGTGCATATCGTAAGAATAATTAAATGGATATTCACATTTTGTGGGTACTAAAAAGAGTGATTTTTATAAAAATTAATACACTTAATGATTAAGCCTTGAAAATTAATTTAATTTCACCTTACAATGTGCAATCCATTTTTTTTTTCTATACGTAGTTTTTCGACTGTGGCCTTCGGCAAATGTACGGAGAAACGACACAACGCATTTTCGTCGTCAGAAATGGAAACGTCTGTATATTCAGAAGAGGACACCTGTCGCCCATCGTTACGCATCGTCTCGACGGGATTACTCATATCGCGGTAGGGGGAAAAGAAACTGGAAAGAGAGGAAAGGGGGAAAAGAAGGGGTGGCGAGGAAGCGCGGGTGGAGATGGTAAACGTGGAAGAAGAATCATCGCGAATATGTTTATTGGTCGCGAAAAGAAAAATTGCTCGTTTCTCTGGCGCCGCTCCATGAGAGAAATCGGCGGCGTGAGACGAGATATCGAGCTACGTCGACGACGGCTGTTGCCTCATGTAGAGCTTTCGGAGTAGCTTTCGTCATTTCACTCGACGCCTCCTTGCATCTTTGCTTTGCAAAATGAATCTGATCTCTATGCAGTCGTGCAAGGTGCACAGAATCCCCCGTTGTGAGCGGATATTTTTTTCTTGCTTTTGTCCGCGGTAAAAATTGTTCTTGATCTTTTTGTTTTGTTTGAGCAGTCAGTAGACGTATTTTTATTCTACACAGTCGGAAATATAATTGCAATTTAGTATTTTAACTGCTGTAAATAAATTTTTTTTTTTTTAATTGGACCATATAAATTTATAATCGGACTGTTGTAAAAAAAAAACAATAAAATATAGTAAAAAAAAGTATTATAAATGATATGTTTTTAATAATATTGAATTTGATCAGAGTAATTAAAATCAGTAAATATCTCATTTCAAAGTTGTGACGATCTTTTGAGCTTGGTATTACTTTTTGATATGATAAAATTTTCCATCGAGTACGAGTAATTAATTATTACACGAAAAGAGAATAGTTTTGCTGAAGTATTTAAAAATTTAGTTAGATATCTGAAAATAATTTTATTGCACTATTAAAATAATTGTATAGGACGCTGGTTACTAAAATATCAAAATTTTTTGCAGCATTATTCATCATGCTTGAGTTTCCTACATAATTAATTTGATGGTCCAACAAAATTATTTTATCATATTAATTATATCATTTTCTTCATGATAATAGAGAAACGAGAGTAAATATAATTTGTATTGTTATAATATTTTTAACTCTTGCGATTATTATGCGGTAGTCGGAACGAATTTATATAAGCGATCAGATCGGCCATTTACACCATTTACAAATATAGCTCCTTTTTACACTCGATTTATCTATGCGACTCTCACTTCGCGTGATTCTCGCATTTTCGTTTCTTCGTCCCCATCTTCCGATATGGCACCGAAGATCCAGCGTGGGTGCGTTGGATTTATCTACGTTAAACGATTTGCGATTCGTCTGGCTGGCGTCTGGCAGCTCGTCCCACTCGTAAAGTCACCAGAAAATAATCAAGGTGTCTACGAGCCTTGTGAAAGATCACTCGTTTGCGAACGATTGTATCTTTTTTATAGCGAGACAGAAGTGTTCGGAACTGTGATCTCTTCAATACTAGGAGAATAAAAAAGAATCAAAAAATTGCTACTTCGAATTTTCATTGCAAGCATATAAGCGCTCGTACAATAAATATAACTAGATTAAGAAGATTTAGAATATAAAGATAAATTTAAAGTGAGATTCATACGCATATAAAAATTCAAAAACTTCTTTCATAAATGAATAAGTGATCAATTTCTTTCAAATAAATAATACAATAAATTATACAATGCACTAAAGATTCATTGAACTATCAGACTACTAAAAGATTAGAAAAGCTTCCCAGCAAACACCGAATATAGAGAATACAACTGCTATATAACATACAGCGAATGTAAGAAGTATTGGCAAAAAACACGGGAAAGATTCTCTTAAAAAAACCTTATCATTAATAAAAAAACAAAGAGTAAAATAGATAGTATATTTTTCAAAATTATTCTATCGAAAAAGGTGTGTAATAATTAAAATAAGATAATGTATTTTAATTATCATTAGGAAATGAATAATTATGTATTATTTAGATGCATTTGTACAAATTTCTTAAATTTAAGTAACATTTTCTTGAATAGTACTAATTGTAAGTAAACATTTTCTTATCGCAAATAAATCACTAAACATAAAAGTATATTACTTAAATATTACTTTTTTTTTTTAATAAATATTTACTTGTAGTAAAGAAATATTTACTTAGTACTATTTAAAAAAATATTACTTAAATTTTTAAGAATTTTTTTT
Source organism: Acromyrmex echinatior (assembly GCF_024713525.1). Lineage (NCBI taxonomy): Eukaryota > Metazoa > Arthropoda > Insecta > Hymenoptera > Formicidae > Acromyrmex > Acromyrmex echinatior. The sequence continues at coordinate 9,323,472 of NC_141855.1, read as the reverse complement.
CAGTATAAAAATTTCTTCTGTACAAAAAAAATACTTTTTACACTCACTGTAACAGTTACATTTGTATTTGCTCGATTAACAAATTGTAACAATTATTGAGAACACTTTCAGAAATTTCATTATGAGGCCACATTATCGTTCGCAATAAAATAAGACATAAATCGCTAAGAAGGCCTATGAACAATTTACGTGAAATCAATAGAAGTGGCTCGTACGGATGAGCCACATGTAAAATTAATCGACAGGATTGGTAGGACCCTGGATGCCTACGGCAGGAGCGGAAACATCATCGATCGAAGGACCTCGACTTACGTAAAACCCTTTGCGCTCGATCGAATTTCCCGACTGGCCGACCACCCGACGGTCGTGGCGGCGGCGATGGCGGCGGCGGTCTGCACAGTTGTGCACGCCTATTACGAGTCCGTTTTACGATCGCCTCGTAAACGTCCGGATCCGCGAAATTGATGGACCACTATACGCGACGGCGCCGAGCACATGCATGCACATATGCACGCGCGCGCGCACGAATTATCGCGCCGATTCGCGTTACCCTCAATGCGCCCTCGCGTGAGGCCTATATCCCTACATTGACGGTATCACCGTTCATCCGATAACGAACGTCAAAGGATTGTGAATGCGGAATTAAAAGAACCTTCACGCTCAAAGGTAATTTCAAACGATGACAATGAACGTTTCATTTTTCTATCACACTACCGGAATGTTACATAAATCACACACAATTTTAGATTCCACGTTCTGAAAAAATTGTGTTAAATTTCTCTTAAACTCTTATATTTTTCTCTTCTTTTTAATACATTCTTATTAATAAATCTTTTTTATTTTAATAACTTTATTACTAAATTTATTAGTAAGTATTTCTCGTAGAGAACGTTCTTATTGTCTCGATGTGATACATAAATTCCTCTCGTTATTAGACGTGTTTAATGGAGAGCGAAGGAATCTTATCAATAAATTTATTAACAGGATTATCTTTGTTCCCAATTAAACGCATGAAATAACGAGAGGAATTTATATGTCATCGAGACAATAAGATTTGTTCTATGAGAAAGATTTCTGGCAGGTTAGTGGTACAGCGACATGTACCAGGTGTTCGACCATTCTCCATCGCGCCAAACATGATGCAATATTTTCTTTCCTTTCGCAACTTTATATAACGCCACGCAAGAACATCATGCATTGAAGAATCAGCATTTCTTATTCTTATCGCTACTCTGTTCGAAGTGAAAGATTCATTTCGTATCATCAGAGGATTTTGGTGTTGAAAGAATTTTACGCTCTAATGCTATGATTTACATAATAAATTATGCAAAAAATCCCCCGAGTGCGCTGTATAATCCGCGCGCGAGATTATCGAAGAAGTGAATGATATAATATCCAACATCACAACACGGCCGTGTACGATTCGTTAGTCCTGGCACGATATTCCCGCTGTCGTAGGCGGTGATCCGCCAGATCCGATCCTTTAAATATCCTGTACTAGGTGGTCGCGCAACGCATGTTACTCATGCATCGCCGTCAGTAGAATGTTACGATGTTTCTGGGTTACGACCGAAATTTCCGGCGAGCGCGCCCATAGTTTCGTATTTCATATTTAAAGGAGCTGTACTGTGCAGCGCTCTCACGTTGCTTCGGTTTAAAAGGCGTGTCGCACTGACCATCCTCTACATTTCGCGCTTACATTATTCATGTCGCGCATTGGCGACACGATTTACGATGTGAGGTTTTAATCGAAACCAACTCTCATATTTGAACCATATTTTGCCAACCATATTTTTCGATGTTTGGCTTTCCTCTCCATTTAAAATGTCTGAAAGATTGTACATAACTATTATTTGTTCACAGTTTGTTGAGAAACGCGCAAATACTAGAAAAAGTCATGAATCACCCTTCAATATTTACATATAAATTTATCAAGAAACAATTATTTCTCCAAATTAAAATCATTATGTTCAATAATGATTTGCCACCATTCTGTTAATTGCTGGTTGTTGGGCCAGTTTGAGTCGGTATTCATAATCGGTTCTTATTTCAAGATTGTTTTAAGTAATGTTTTGAGACGCTAAGGGCCTTGTCACACAAAAAAAACTTAAGTAGTAAAACGTAAGCAGTAAGTGAATTGACCAATCACAGTAGAATTCGAAAGGCCATAACATAAAGTAGCCAATATGTTAAATTGTTTTTTTCCTTACTGCTTTAAATTTGTTGTGTGCATGGCCCTAAATGCCCTCTGATTGATTCATAACATCTTAAGACTGTATTTAAGACAATCTTAAATATAAGAATCGACTATGAATATAGATCATAGTTTCCATTTCTTAGTTGTGAATATCGGTCAGGTTTCATAGACCGGTGTTCATAATCAGATCTTCAAGACTGTCTTAAGTACAGTCTTAAGAAGTCATGAACCAATCAGAGAATCGTATTAGCGTTTTAAGACATTACTTAAAACAATTTTGAAATAAGATCGGACTATGAATACCGCCCTTAGATGCAAAAAGCTACTTCAACTTGCTTGCAACAATAATTTCGAATCGTTGTCCTCGCTAGAAATATTTTATTGAGCGAAACAGATTGTAATCAAATACGATACAAGATTATGTTGGATGCCGTCTGTTCAGATTAATGGTACCGAAACCAAATCAGTTAGCAGATTAGTGGCGAATACAGTTTTTAATGATGGTTTTCATTTCGAGGATTAATTGTCGTTGTTTCTGAATAAGTTTATATGTAAAAATCCCGTTTCTATATGAAAAACCGGTGATTTATAATTTTCTTAACAACCAAGTACTTTACCGCAACGCACGCGGCGCTTTCTCAAGCTGTGCTCGGCGCCCCGCGTGAATTCCTTCCTTTTCGTCATACTGGGAGCTTCAGGGCCGGTCATTTATCTCAGATCTCTCAGCTCTGGAAGATCAGAGCGACTCTTATCGCGTAGACGGTTGCGCGAAGCAGAAATATTCGAGAGAGATGGAGAAATCGAGCGGGACGGAAAAGGGAAATACGAAACACGTCTAGGCCTATTTTCGGTCCCTCCGGTTCTATCCTTCCTTCTTTCCTCGCTCGTTTGTTTCTGTTATTTGCCAGTTAGTCTTTGATTTCATTCCTTTGGTTCTTGCATGAAGGCTCATTGCACGGATATAGCCATCGTTCAAACGATAGTCTTATCGGAGACTGTAATCTAGGTAGTTATTATGGATCGAGGGATTCCAGTTGGCTTTAAACTCGGAGCTTCCTTCGACAATGTCTCATGCACGAAACGACCTGGTTCCTTGAGCGGGATACAACGAGCAATCGATCCGACCGCATCAGGTCGGTAAAGGTATTCAAGAAAGAATTGAATTGGAGACCGTTTAAATATGATGAGCCTCCATACTCTTCCCAAATTTTTATCTATATAATAATGTATGACAATTGATAATACAATAATTAAAATGAAACCTGAGATTTATGATATTTTCATAAAATCAATTCTAACATTTTTTATACCATTATTTATGGGCTAATAGCCGTGATACAGAAAGCGATTTTTTTTCTCTCGAGCAACTCGCTTCAACCTCGCCACTTACAGAATGGTACTCATCGCAAAGATGACGCAAAGAAGAGGATGAGGAGGAAGCGGAAGCGGTGCGGAACAGCGCGTGTCAACTATCAACGAGAGTAGAATCTAGTGTCAATAAACACACGTCTTTTATTCGAAAGATATACTGTCGTCATTCTCGTTGCGATGCAATACGAGAAAATGATTGTGGCCAAATATTTATGCATTCCAATCTGGACTAGAAACATCCGTTGTCAAGTTGTAGTGCGGAAAGGGAACAGCAAAGATTAGTGATGATAAGCAGAATCTTCGGGACTGAAATTGCATCTCGAATTCTAACAAGAGTATCGATACACAACTTTGGTATTACGTGGAAACAGCAATTATTTATATCCAGATTAATTAATAAAGATAGATAGAGATAATAAATAGCTTAAGTTGAAAATGCGCTAATAGTTTTATGTTATGTCTGAAATCTATCTCTCGTTATTACACAAGGATGCAATTAATGAAAGAATTTGCAAGTACAAAAAGATTTCTCTAATTTTTAAATATTAAATAAAATCTAACCTTTTTCTCAGGACAAGAATTTTTCGTATATGTGTGTGTGTGTATGAGTAATATCTTATGTGGGATCTATAATAAGTCGTAATAATTGATTAATTTTCTACGACTTAAGACTCTACGACCGCTTCTATTGTAGACTCCGCATTACATTTAGAAACATACACGCAGAAAGAATGGCTTTGCTGAAGTATCAAAAAATTCAGTTAGATATAAATGAAAATAACTTTATTCGTTCACCAAAATAATTATGTAGAAACGTTTATATATTGATGACAAAAAGTTTTAACATTCACGAGTTTAAGTGTTCTACATAATTATTTTGATGTATCAACAAAATTATTTTCAGGTGTACATCTAGCTAAATTTTTCGACGCGTACTTCAACGAAATCGTTCTTTTCATGTTGTGATTATATCATTTTTTAATATTAAGTAATAAGTCTGTATAAATTTTATGTTAATCTTCCGTATGCATTTTATTGGGAAATAGGCGAACGTCTGTCTAATATATCTCGCGTCAAATCTCGATTTCTCGTAGAACCCGACGAAGCCGCGATACCTCGATACCCCTCGGGTGCCGTCTCGCGCCGTCATGCCGCGTCGCTGCGCGGATATTCTGCTAATTATAGATCGACTGCCGTCGACGCTGCGGCGTTCACGTCGCCCGACGACGACGACGACGACGACAACGACGACGGCGACGACGACGGCGACGGCGATGGCGACGACGACGACGACGACAGCAACAACGATGAGAGCATGTCGACCACTTCGAAGGCTTGGACTTGAACCAATCCTGACCTTCCCTGCCGCCGTGTCGACCTAGAGAATTGCGTGCTCCGTATGCAGGCCACGTATAGTGCATGACGCCGGGGCCGCGGACCGGACGCTTCTTGCTCTGCACTACTCTCATATTCCGCATAATTAAAACCTGAGTTAAATGTCAGGAGCGTCCTGCAATGAAAATTAAGCGAAGGCGAGAACTCGACACAGCAATTGTACTATACCAAATATCTTAAAATAGTTAAATTCATCAGCCTTGAGAGAAATACATTTCATATTTGTTGAAAGAGATTATTACAATTAGAACTGTTTCTTTTATATGAGGGACTCTTTTTATATATTGACTCTTTATATATATTTCGTTATCGAAACAATAAATAAGACTTCAGTTGTGAAGGTCATATCTATGGAGCTAGTTATATAATAGTAATATTAATAACATTATGGAAAGTAAAAATAAAGTGTCTGTCTAAAGATCGAAGCTATTGCGTGTACATAAGCGTTCCTTATTATAGCAACATAGCAATCAGAAGATCTGAGTATCTATTTTGCAAATCTCATTCTTGTTACTGGCGTTCTATATTGATCTGGACTTCGTGTATGGTATATCTCCAGTTCAAGCGGGCAACTATTTAAAACACAGTCAAGACTTAAATTTAATTTAGTGCACTACGGTGCAAGCTTCATAGAAGAAATGCATTTCACCTTTATACTCTTCAGATTGCAATCCGAGTACTTATCGTTTTCCGGAGCTCTAGCATCTCACGTTACAATCTCTAATATAACATTCAATTAAGCAGTTATTATCACACTCTGTGGACGCGGAAGCCAAAGCTAAAGAGTCATATCGCGCAAACGGCCTTCTCCGTTACATATTCATAGCATGCACATACACACGAGGTCTAGGCGTATTTGGAAAGGTCAGGGCCGTAACGAGACCTCTGAAAATTCACGACTCGCCATGTCGAACCTTTAGAGCATTCGGGCTCATGTACCCCGGCGCTCCATTCTAACCCAATTCCTTTTCTTTCATCATGATTCTGGACGACTTCCAAGCGGCCGAGCGGAAATTAATATCCTCGGGAAATTCGAGGGAACCTCAGAAAATAGCCGACGAATGAAAGCATGGAATCGATCGTTCGCAGAAAGAAATGCACCGGTAAATCTAATTGGGATGGTCTCATGAGATTATTGTCGGATAGAGCTCAAAAATGAGATTGTAGAAAATTGACGAAAGAATAGTTTGGTAGAAAAGTAATAAGATCAAAGAGAGGAACGAAGATAACGGGACACACGTGCCTAAATGCAATTTCGTTGAAAATTGGAAAAATCCCCGAAGGACGAATCCTTGTTAGACATGTTCAAAGTGATGACTCAAAGTGAAAATCTAAAGAATTGACAGAAACGAGCATAATCGAAGATATTGTCGCGAATATAATTAACAAGAGCTCGGACTAAACTATTGGCAAAGTTGAAGTTTAATACATGGCAATCAAAGAGAAACATTTGATTACTATAAAAATTATTGAAAGTCATATCTATTTAAAAATAGGACAATATTTAAAATTTGTCATTTTATATTCTAAGTGAAAAGCGGTATTTTAATATCAACAAGCCGTATAAATTTGTATAGATTCGTTATAGTATAGTAAGATACGAAAAGATGACAAAAGTAGAGAATAAAAATAATAAGTTTCCATCTTTGAAAGTAATCGACAGTAAGGAAAATGACTTGAAATAAAAACTAATTTTAACGGAAACTAGACGATTATGTGTTCTAGATTCATCAAAAAGACAATAAAGCCTTCCATGAGGGAAAGCTGTGAAAATTCTTGTCGCCAATAAAAGCCCCATGCCGGAAAGAAAGCGAAAATGAAGACATCAGAGAGCAATCGGTATCCCCTTTCAGCACGATAGTGTGTAAAGAGGCGGAAACGCGCGCCGAGGGAAACGCAAGGCGGCGAAGATCAAAAGAGGAGGAAAGAGACGAGGGCAACATCGGGTGTCATTCCGAGATCGCAGAAGTTAATTTCGATGGAAGGTCGGCTCAAAGAGGGGGAGGCCTTCGAAGGGGGAGCCGCGCGAAGAGCTTTATCGCGCGCGCACGAAAGGAGCCGAAAAGCCGCGAATGAAGATGAAGCGAGAGAAGCGGGGAGCCCAAGGGAGAAAGACGGGCCAAAGAGATATCGAAGCTTTCGGTGGTTTTCAAGGGGATGGAGAGGCAAGATGGCAGGTGCGGATGATTGGGAACGATCGATGAACCTCCGAGGAAAAGCCTGGGGTGGTGGGTAGGACTAGGAGGCGAAAGGGAGGGAGAGGAGCGCCTTGGGGCGGATGCTTCGAGGGGATGCCGAAGGGTGGTCGGTCGACGGGCAGGGGGTGTTAGACCGGGGGCAGGAGGTCACACGAGTTCGTGTATGTATAATATGTAGCTCTTTCTCCCTCGTGGGTACACTCTTTCCTCGTATTCGACGTTGTGCAAATAGCGCGACTTGCACGTGCATGCGATGCACCGCGCAGGGTCGAGAAGAAGAAGAGGGCGAGAGAACGAAACGGAATGAGAAATGCTGTTGAGATAAAACGCAGGCCCTTTAGCACCGACTAAAGACGAGAGGTCGATACGCCTCGTTCGCCTCGTTTAGAATAGAAGCTTTTCTTAATATCGTGCTTTGCATACGATATTTATTGAAGTCACGTGTACGGTGAGTAAGATAGCAAGACTCGACGATAGAAATGATCAATTCTCAATTGATTGTATCGAACATGTGACTCTCATCATAATCGCGCGCCTATGCAGGAACTGTGTCAATCCACACTCTTTAAAAACGTAATATCATATAGTATGAATTTTTAAGTTGCTCCATAAGTCACAAAAGAAATGTCTTCCCGAATAATGCATGTAACGGAAAGTATTCTCAGGGGTTAATCTGCAATTCCAAGAATTCCCCTAAAGGAACAGACCCGACCAAATGGGCGAACCCATGGGACCATTAGAAACAATCAGAGCGAAAACTCGGGGTCGAATGAACAGGATAAATGTTCAAGGAGACAATCGAGCTCGGTGTCCTCCTTGGATGTCATATTACTTATTGATTTCAAAGGAATTCCGCGTAGAGGTTGCCGGCCGGCAAACGTTCTTAAATGACGGTAATATTGGTCCGGGAGCCGGGCTGGTCTTTGACGGGCAATCGAACGGCCACGTCGTCGTCGGTTGGCGGTAAATCAAAGCACGTCTCACTCGTCTGAATTCCGTACAGATGATGTCACGTTTCGTATTGAGCCGTGAGAACATCCAAAAAGATACGAGAAAGAAAGAGAGAGAGAGGGAGAGAAAAAGGCGCAAAGGAATTCGACGCGGTCAAGAAGCCACCAACGACGTGGTGCGAGCAATTAAATTAATAAACAACAAGCGGGCACGCTGATAAGCGTGTCATACCATGCCAACAGAAAAGGAGAGCGAAAAGGTAGCACGATTGTGTAATTAGGATCGGTGATCGCATGGCGCGGTTCTTTGTTCGCTCTGGCGATCTTTGAGCGTTTGATTAGAACCCGGGTGGTCGTGGAAGAGTGTGATCGTTCGCAGGGGGCACGAATTTCGATTCGCATTGCATATGCGAATGTTCCGTAGAAGGCGATTAATCGCGATGATCAATTCTTGGAAGAGCAATATTGCGGGAGAATGGAAGCAATATTGCCATCTCGATGAATTCTTGGGAGTAATAAATTACAGATATTTCCCCCTAGAGTTGCAAATTTACATTTATACGTATCTTGACGTTTAATTGGTCCGATATATTCTATTTAGAATGATAAGCAATTATAATTACATTATACAATTGAAAATTATAATTTGTACAAATGATATTTTTCTAGTGTTTGCGTGATAAACGAGTTTATAACGATCTAATCTTTTCTTTCTATAATAAGATGATACTTATATATACTTCATTCTCTTCTTCAAGAACTTCGAGACCAACTTTACCCATTTCCAACTCGACTTGGAGTAATTTGTTATCATTTATCTCTGTTAAGCAGCAAATGGGAACGATAAAAATGATAATACGAGTGGGGTGGATAGAAAGAGAAATTAAGGACTGTGTATGCAATTGCATGCACAATGAAGTTATGTCTTAGGACATTCCTCCCGTTATATAACCGACTTTTCGCTAAACAAAAACTGTATGCGGAGGATCGATAATGATAAAGGATATCTATTACCACTGTTGGAGAAAATTGCGTCAAAGTATGTTTGCATAATGTATACTGTTATGTTCTGAATAGCTGGAATAAAAATGAAAAACAACTTCGTATTTTTAATAATTACTTAGACTTAATGACTTTCGTTTATTATAATTATTCATCCAACATAACAAAATAAATATAATTTTCTAACGGATAAATGTAAATTCCGTTATAAAATCACGAAAGGGGGTATTTTATTTAAACTAGTTGTCATTTTTGAATCGCTGAAATTTTCTTTTATCGTTACCTATTTTATTTATAGAGCAACAAGGACTCTAACAGAACGGAAATTTCATTATCCGATAAAAACAATTTCGGACACATTTCTGCACGATCGTGCGCGTAAATTATCGCGTGCATTAAAAGTAGACAAATAAGAGCAACGTAGCTGATAACGGCAATGATGGTGGAGAGGGAAAAAGCCAAAGGGTAAAGAAACGTAATGTTGCACAAAGTCAACGCCCTGCCTGCTCGACGCTCGCTGCATTATGCAACCCTCCCGAGCGACCAGTCAAAGCTCTCTCTCTCTCTCTCTCTCTCTCTCTCTCTCTCTCTCTCTCTCTCTCTCTCTTTCACTCTTTTTCTCTCTTTCTCTATAGCTATATACGCATTACCACCAGCAACCCCACCATTACCGACACGAGCAACTCCACACCAGCAAGGCCACAGTGGCATAGCTATCTAGAACCACGACCACCCCTGCAACTGGATACGTGACTATAGTAACAGGCCCAAACCTATTTCTATAGCTGTCGATGAGAGCGAGCGTAACCGAGTTGTTTCTGATGATAGAAAATATAAATTTGTATCATTTACTTGTGACATATGCAGAAATGCAGACAAGAAGATTTTTCATCGAGAAGAACTGTGTGAAAAATGGTAATGTAGGGTCTACAATAGAAGTCGTAGCAATCACAAAGTCTTAAAGTCATAAAAAATTAACCAATCACAGTCGAATATAAGAAGAATAATCGACTATGATTGGTCAATTTTCTATGGCTTAAGACTCCTACGACCGCTACGATTTTTATTGTAGACTCCGCGTTATACATTGTAATTTAAAATTGTTATGAGCCACATTAAGACTTGTGGGTTATGATTTGGCACAAAATTCGACTTCATACATAAATGTTTCAATTATCATGATTATAAAAATTTTGTAAATTTTTCTATAGTAATATTACGTTTATTTATGATACACAAGAAGATGTTTTAATGAATTCTCTAAAGTGTTTTCTAGAGAGTCCTAATTTTCAATTAAAAACTTAAAGAGATCCTACAAAGTAACTACAGAGTTGAAAATTCAAACGAATAAAGGCTTGTAGAATTCAAGGACACCACACAATAATTTAACAATCGATAGAGCCTTTACGAAACCTAATAAAACAAACAACGCGCTAAAGCTGGCATCGATCGGAGAGTATCGATACGCTATTTACAACCGCACCGAGATTGCTGATATTGGATACACGTAGCAATTGTCTCGTTAGCTTTATGATGCCAGAAAGCATCATAAAGCTTTTTTTATGATACAGAGAAAAATCATAACTATAAGACACTTCTAAAACATAAAATATAGGAAAAAATATTTTAAAAATTAATTAAGAGAATTAGCTTTTAAGAATTTAAAAGGGTTTGAGGAAGCTATGAAGTTCCGCAGATTCGGATATCAAGGACATTATATGGCAATTTAACAATCGATAGAACCATTACGGCGCCTAATAAAACGGACAACATACTAAAGTCGGTATCGATCGGGGAATATCAGTATATGCTGTTTACAATTCAGTTGAGATTGCAACACCACGAGCCGTTCCACGTCCCTAACACGATTTGCCCTGCGTAGCAAGGGGTGTGGGCACTATCTATGCATTCGCGTGGGTGGCGGCGAGGAGGCCTCTGTTGCAATTATGGAATTGAGATCCTATCTGGGGCCGCGCGAGTTACGCTGGAATCGACCCGTAGCTCTTCTGACGAGTCGCCAACCTACTTACAACGTGATCGAGATGAGACTTTGACTGTTATGCTTGAAACGGGACTAGAAGAGTCTAATTGATAATTTCAAGAAAATTTTAATTATCGATTATGAGTTTTGTATCAGCTTAATATCTCGCTGGATCTACTTTTTCATTAAACAAGTCGTTTGTTGTAAATATTGACAGATAAGTCATAATGTTTAATGGAACATGTAAACATTTTTGCTATCATATATATTGGCTACGTTTATTTCTAGATCGTGAATTACTTTGCACTCTAAATAAACAAAGCGTCATCGGTATATCAATTTAAATGGTACATTGCCAAAAGTTATGTCTAAAGCGTTATTGTTTTCGCGAATTTCAACGAAAAATCCTCTGGAAAACTCTGCGCACAATGGAAGAAATATAGGTATTACATAATAATATCCTATTTGTATCCGTTGTGCTACTATTTCTAATTTTTTTTTATATTTCTTTAACATTTCTTTAATATTTATTTCTATTCTTAATATTTCTTCCATTGTGCGCAAGGTCTAATTGTTCTCTCATTCGCACACAATTTACTTCTTATGACAGGATGTTCTATATTCTTATCACATTGACTTCAGTGCTTCAGCATAGTACTTGACGGACTCGAAACTTGCTTTTTGTTCAAAAATTTGATGAACACTTTAATGCAAAGAGTTACATATGTCTATAATAGACAAACTTTGATAACAAATTGTATTGAATCGATCCTATCAGGATTTTCATCATAGTTGAGGTGTATTGTACCTCTTGCGATGCGTCGAGGATGGATGTAGGAAATGCTCGGCGTGCACCGAGCACATGGTCGGAGCACTACCCGTGACAGCAGCTGTCATATACCAAGCGCACAAACACCATTATACCGTTTCCATTTTTCTCCTTTTTTTCGATATCGTACAACAGCGCGCTTCCTATAAGCACGTATTCGCAGGTGTTTCGCCCTCTTTGTCTCGTTTCTCTATCGTCTATTTTATGCGTCATTGTCCTTATAATCTCTTACGCTTTATATTTTGATTTTTCAATTATATGGTATTCCATGCAATTTCGTTCAAGTTGAAGTCTCTCGAATTCAATAAAACGAATATTTCAAATTATTTAATATAAATTCGAGATGACGCTTTTTAAATAAATAAATTCGAGAGTTGATTAAATTTAAATGGCATAATTAGGATCTGTGAAAAAAACGTTCTTTTAATTTTTTATTGAATGTTTATCACAGAATAATTAAATATTCTTTTTATATTCTTATACATGCAACATTTTTAAATTAACTCGGACACGATGTTTTATATTTTTAGGACTTGTGTATTATTCCTTGAATTTGGGTCACATCGTTTGAATTAGTGGAAGGGGTTGACCTGCATTTCTTCAAACACTTTAGGAGGAGGAGCTGCATTGAATGTGAATAAAGGAAACTGTATCCCTTCTTGATATAAAGTGCACACTCCTTTAACGTAGCGATGCTCTCTTTGCAGGAGCAGTACAGTCTTTTAAACTAGAGTGAGCGCGATAGAAAACTATAAATATTATCAGTGAGATAATGAGAAAAGTTCTATGAAAGTTTCTGTATTATTCAGTGTTGTTGCTGAATTTTGATAAGAAGTTTTCGTTCAGTCTTTTTATCGTACATTACATTGTTAAATATTTTAGTAAAACAGTGAAAGTATATTTAAATGTTCTCTCTTTCTCTCTTTCTTAAATAAATGACGAGATCTAAATATTTAAGTCAATGAATTATTCTGTGCTGCTTTAATCGTCATGAATCGAGATCTTGATTTATATTTCAACATGGGAATTACATTAATAACGCGAAATAGCTCGGCAACTCAGGACATTGCTTCAGTTTCGCTGACGGGTCATTGAGGATAAGGCCACTAGAATTTATGCTAACTCGACAGTAATTAGAGCTGGAACATCCGAGAGCTGGATCAACGCACGGCCTGCCGAAACGAGCATCGTACGATTTTCTTTGATTACGTTACATAATGTGAGGAAGCACGGAGAGACATGAATCCGACTGACGGCTGCACATTCCGGACGTGTCATAATTATTACATTAATTAACAGGTCTTTTTTTATCTTCGTAGAATAAAATAGTGGAAAGAAATATGCTCGATATTTTTATAATTGACGTTTCTTGCGATTCATAAAAGATTTTCTGTATTTAATATGTATATTTGCGTGATTAAAATATAAATTTGCAAATGTCTTTTCTCATAAAAATGGTAGAATTGTTCAAAAGTTCAGTATTTCGAGTCACAGAATAATAGTTCCGTCTAGCGGCTCACTTTCCGGAACACATGGCAGTGTCCAAATATACTGGGCGTACTATTTTAAACTACTCATTTCTTCGAATTAAATCGTACGAGTGAATCAAAGCCAAGGCAAATCAAGGCCGCTAAATGTGGAATCAGGTACGTCGAGCCGAGATCTGCGATCCCCCTAAAAGTCTGTGAAACTTTAAATGTTATATTTTAGTCGTATCGAATATAATGTATTATCGTTACCAAAACTTCAATTGGAATTTTTATTTTTTAAAAGGAATATAATATAAGGATACGGAAATGCAGTTCTTCCTAAATTACCGAAAAATAAAATAAATAACTAAATAAATAATAAATTAATTAAATTATATAATTTAGAAAGTGTAATATACACGAATATATATCTTCTTTTTGTACTTATTGTATACATGTATCTATGTATCTCGGATTACAGTCCATATATCCAGTTTCCTTCTGAGGGGACATATTGCAGATCTGCTTCTTTGCGTATCTTTAAACGAGAGATACGCATTGATGATACAGCTGATCTCGCCTGCGGGCGCAAATCGTCCAAGAACAATGACGAAGATATAAGGGGGACCGACTTAAGGGTCAGAAAGGACTTCGAAATCATGTCGTGGGAAGGGCACCGTGGCAAGCGACCACCGCGTTTCATTTCGTTATTCGTAAATGTATATGAGTGTGCGTGAAGGGTATACACCTAAAGGGAAGAATTAGAGGGTGGAGGCAGCAGCGTACCACGTCATGCCACCCCGAAAAACCCTCGAGACAGTGCCGTCTTTTGCGACTGGGCTTACAGGCGCGTAATTTTATCACGCGGCTGGCAGACCGACGAGAACAATTTCCTCTTCCACGAAAATTCGTGTCGTTTATCGAGAAAACGCCCATCAGACCGATTGGCATGCATGCCGCATGCAATTCCAAGGAGTAGTTAACGTAATTCTGATGTCGGCCGGATAAAGGCGTAAGAGAAATTTCTTTGGCGGCTAAAGACCGATATTTCTAACGTTATTTAACTTTTGTCTTTATCTTCTTACTATAATAAGGAGACTTATAGATTATTTATAGAAAGATTATTTATAAAATGTCCTTAAGAAATAAAAGCGCTAAAATAATTAAAGATTTTGGGAAAAAAATCAGATATAATTGTTCGTGTTAATAAAAAATTACGATCAAATAGTACAATTGTGATATACGAAGCAATTATTCTCTGAAAGGCACAATCTCAGTGTGAGCGACATTGATATCTGAAGCTAAAGCGAACATAAAATTATAAGCGCGAGGGGAGCACAGTGATCGTATTGTTAACATGCGTGGAGCCGTAATAATGTAAACTGTCGTTTGTCTGGCGCTTAAGGATACAAAGAAAGGTCTTACTGTAATATCGATAAACGTTTAATAATTACAATTATTAACGTTATACCTATTAGCTGTTTTAATATTCTTGCGCATTTCAGAAACTCAACTTTTGGCAAAACCAGCTAATATCTATGTCTCCTTGAATGTACTGACGCATACGCATATTACATACATGCGACGTATACAATAAGTGTTTTAGTGAAAGTAAAAGCAAGCTTAATAGTGTATTAAACATTTATATACGTTAAATAAAGATTATTCAACATTTCGCTACTTTTTTGTTATCTATATTTTAATTTTAATACTATATCATATTTTTTATACAATTATTTTTATTTTTATTTATTAATGCATTTTCTTTTTATATTTAATTTTTTTAATCAATATAATATATATATTTTTATAAATTATTCTTGCTAATAAAAACTAGACATTTTTTTTACAATTATATGTAATATCGCATGATAGTATTTTAATGTTTTATGTCTGCGATCGTTATATTGCAGACCGAATTAACATCTCTCAAGGCTGTATCGTAATATGCATCTATCTATATTTCAAGAGTTAATTTACATCCAGTAACGTTTATACGTATTCGAATGTATTTATTTGAACGTGAAGAAGGATGCGACTCTAGGGCACTCTAGAGTGTGATGAATGTAAAGCAACTGTCGTTAACACTTCGTTCCGCTTTAATCGAAGGCTCTCCTTGAAAATCGAGAGCCATTGCGGAGCCACGTTCAATTAGATTCGATCCACTCGAAGGCGAGACAATGAAATCCGATCGTTCATCGCGTCGCGATATGGATCGCCATCGACGTCTCACGTCGCGTGTACGTAACTAATTCACGACGAGGTAAAATCGGGAAAGTAACCCGTAGTCTCGGGAGACAAGAACAAGGGGGATGGTGATGGCGCGTTCTCTCTGACTCACCCTCGCCATCTGAAGAATTATGGGCGTCGAGTGTGTTCACCTTCTCATAAAAATTCAGAGATCCTCCTTCCTCCACAGACGTAGGAGAAACAATCCGAGAGACAATCTCGGAGAAAAGTATTTATTATTACGACGCGCTAAACACGAGCACTAATTGCTTTTTCCCGGGAATAAGATAATACCGAAGCTACGGTTACATCTAACATGGGAAGATAGCTTTTGACTAGATCTATAAATAGATTATACGTTGTATCTACATTGTCAACGTGGTAATTTTTAAACTACGAGTCGCGAGCTGCATGCAATTATGCTGCTGCAGCAGCCGTCGCAATTTTATCGCATTTCTAGAAATGAAGTTGCGAGAGACGCGGTTTTACGAGCGGACTTTTCTCGGTGGCGATTATTATACGACCACCTCCGCGTTGCGACCAGCAGTCTGCTTGCTTTAAGAAGATACTTGAGAAAGATGGATGACTATGCGAAATTATTAATTGCATGATTTTTGCATTTCTTTTCTGTACGCGTGTACGGCTCACGTTATTTTAGAGATTTTCCTGGTGAATAAATTTACGAAAAAATATACGAGGAAACGGTTGTCTCTGGTACTGTATAATAATTTCTGGTTATGCGATTTGCAATCGTATGATATTTTTAGGGTGAGTGACAACGAAAACAAGGGATTACTGGCTGTTTCGGTCCCTCGATTTGAATCTTAAGTTTTAATTAAAGTACAGATCAAAGAGAGAGAGAGAGAGAGAGAGAGAGAGAGAGAGAGAGAGAGAGAGAGAAAGAGATTTAAAAAATTAAAAAACAGAAAATTCATGTTCACTTTTTATTTATACATACACATTCTCTCTCTCTTTGATCCGTGCTTTAATTGAAACTTAAGACTCAGCTCGAGGGACCGAAACAGCCAGTAATCCCTTGTTTTCGTTGTCACTATAATCCCAGCTCAGCTAATTGATAAAGTCAATAGCTTTTAAAAAACATCTAAATTTAAGAAGTGGTACCGCCATCCTCTCATCGATACGATTTCGTCGCGTGGCTCGTCATCTGTGCTTCCTCGTAACACGACGAGGCGGGACATTGAAAGTGGAAAAGAGCAAGAGCGATAGAGTGTGGCGTAGGAAGACGACTAGAGGGTCCAGGGGATTCTGGTCGCGTTAACAGAACGAAGGATAAAAAGAGAGGGAAAGAAAGAGAGATCCGAGAGGCGGCATGCGAAAAAATACTCTCTTGGCACTCGGCTTCGGCAGACGAGATAAATAGCGTGCGTGGGTGCGGCTCGACGATGTCTACGGGCCACACGCCACGTTTCAAGCGGATTGAGCGAACGAGCCACACGAATCCATGAGGGAGACGGCGCGAGAATGGAAGAAAGATCGAAAGAGAAAAATGAAGGAGAGCGGAAGGGGGAGGGAAGAAGGAACACGCCGATGCTACATAGACGAGGAGAGTTCTTATTCACGTTTTAAGTGCATCGACGACGTTTTAATGGCGCATCAGGTAGGAGTAATGCGCGTCGCCCTTACGAGATTACTTCGCAGTCCCCTTTGATTGTCGTCTCGCGAGGATATTTATGCGTTGTCGGATAAATAGAAGAGCCTGCAACGAATAGGGGCGGCGAATGCGGAGGGGGAAGGAAGGGAATATATAATTACGATCGAACTGTGGGGGTGCATGTGGTCCTGCATGAGTAATGCGCGATTGTCAAAAAATCTCATCTGATTATGATTTGTGAGATTGTGACGGCTTCGTCTCTAACGAGCTATCTCGGTGGTTTTGATAAAGGAAAATAGATTTTTTTAATTAGATAATTTTCTTATTTTTTGTCACATCTCTTTTTGCTTGACAAATAGAGATAGATAATAAAATAAGATAAATTAATAAAGTAAACTTTATTAATCATTGATTCCGTTACGAAGTCTTTTTAAAAAAATATAAAAGTACATTGATTGGCAGGCAATTGAGAGCAATAAACTAAACGCAGTTAATCGTACGAAATAATTAATAAATGTATTGTTTAAACTATTACATACAAATCGAAAGAATCGAATGTTTCAGCTCTGTTCGAACCATCTTCAGCAATGTCAATTAAAAAGTTAAGAAATTAATCGTGCCAAATAAGTCTAAAGGAGTAGCTGAGGAGGAATCTCTTCAATTCCATATTTGAGAAAACATCCCTGTCAATTAGTTGTTTGGCAAAGAGAGCAGTTGTTAATTATGATCAAATTATTTTCAAACGATGGATGTAAGAAATAACATTAAGAGTACTGGTTCGTATCGCTTAAATTATTGAAAAAAAAATGAAATCTTTTTATGTTTAATAAAAAGGAAGAATTTATATATCTAATTTCTCACATATGAATAACGATAAGTGGAAATATAAAAAAGAATAAATAAATTGTGTACCAGTTAAATCGGAATGGCTTGTTAATATGTAATCTCCTTTGGAATTAATCCACTTTATATATCTATAACTTTTGAATTGCCAATTATGAATCATTATAGAGCGCAAATCATTTCGGCACATCGCCGAAGTGCTACTTGCCAAGCGTGTCTCGTGATTTATACGACGTCATGTCATTAGCTCACGGGTGGTAAATTACGGACTAACTATAATTTATAGCCAATAAATATGGCGCGTATTGTGCGCGAAGCAGCTATCGTCACACATATTTAATAACCACGAAATGACGATTTAACAGTCGAATACAATGGCGATTTATCTCAATCTTTGCTGGGAAATACAAGAAATATCTCTCATACTATATATCTCTCTTATTGTCTTTTTTAATATAGATACACTTTCTGAGGAATATTTTAATTTTAATTAAATAACTATATAATATACTCTTATATAATGTATTACATTTACATCGATATTTTACACAATATTTAAAAAATACGCAATACTATTTTATAATATTTTATCTATGATTATTCAGTTCTATTAATCAAGAAATAAATTAATAAAAAATAAAATTTAACTTTCATCTTATTAAGTAGAAATTATATTAACATAATCTATTGACATAATTCCTTTATTGAAGAGTAATTATTATCAAAATTTAACAAGTTAATCGTTTAAGGATTAATTTCGTCCTGAACATTCTGAAGATCATTCAACTTCTCGCCTCTCTGCCAAATGGAAGCGGAAATCGAGATGCTCGAATCACGCCACCGACACAATTGAATTCTGACGCAATGCGTCATGCGATTGTCGTTCATTTACCCTCAGGACCAGAACGATCTAAGAGTAATCGTTTCTATAATCTTTCAGACACATTTTACTAAATAATAATTATTTAAAATGGGTACCAGTTTTTATTATTTCCACCGTTATTCGTTTGCGATAATATAATTTATTTTAGTAAAATGTGATAAAGTGATATTCTGATCTTTCGATCAGCAGCCGCATTTCGATATCGCCGCAGCTTATTTCGATACGGATGCATCAAGAATAGGACTTTCTGTGGAAGAAACAAACGGGAATTTCGAGAATCTCGCTTCATCGGTGTTTTAATAATACACGTGCCTGCATATTCGCAAATGAACATGATGCAGATGCACGGTATGCTACGAATATTTGTCTTATTTCCTCGATAAAGGTTGCTCTGTTTATCCTTCGCATTTCGAGCGAGTCGATCTGGGGTTCTCGCAGGTTCTTTTGTTAAAACCAGGGTGAAGCGCGGTGTCGATTCATGGCCCGGGGTGATCGTATCTATCGCAGCGAATTTTCATGGAAATCGAGATACACGTCACCTTTCGATCGTGGGTCTGATCGATCATAGATAAATCCGCGGCTGTTCATCGTTCGTCGATTACGCGAGATATACGAACATTCAATTCCGATTCAATTCAATTTCGTTTTGCGAATCGAACGTTGGTGGAAATCGGCTTTAAAGATTACTATTACATTGAAAAATGTTTGAAAAACCAACAGACGATACGCTTAATCTACACTGTTAAAATATGAATAATATTTGTTGAAAGTTATTAACAGAAAAGCTAAATATTATATCGAATATTATTTCGAATATAATACATTTGTTTATAGAAATCTATTATTTCGTTCGTCCATCAGTTTTCGGTGAATTATTTTGGTTTTTTTTTCCTTCTTGTCTAATTGTATTTTCAATACACATTTCTTATGTATATTATTATTATAAATTATTTATAAAAGATCATTTAAATCATTTAAATCATTTAATAAATTATTTATTATTATTATTTTTATGTATCAATCGAAGCTAAGATTTTATTCACCGTTCGACTCGCGCTCCAATCAGCTGAGAACAACGTAACTTCCCGAAAATCACGTTCTCGGAACAATTCGCGATTTCATGCGAAAGAATTGATTAAAATATTTCAAAGAATTGATTAGACAAAGAATGAATTATGCCCGGTTTTACCAATGCAGATTAACTTTAACCTCGGTTATTTTTTATCTTTCTCTAGTTCTAAGAATAAGAAAAAGATAAAGAGTAAATTAAACCGAGCTTAAAATTACTCTGGTAAATGGACACGGTCGGATTACAGTCAGCAGGCATCTTGAGAAATACAAATATACTATTCGATCTCGATTTCTAAAATGAATTGTTTTCTATTCTATAAAAGTTCTTCTTCAATAGAAGCAACAAAAGTATTTGTTTCGATCCGAAAATTTTTATGAAAGATTTTATTGTTTCTTCACAAAACTTTCTTTCATAGCACACAGGTAGATAATGCTAGAAGAAAAGAATGAATTCTATTGTCAAGTCCTTAGAATAGACATACAAGACGAAGAATCTCGGAAACAAGCGTAAAATAAAGAGAAGATATTTATTTTGAATTTAGACAAATGATTATCTTGGATCGATACCAGGAAAAATTTTTGCCTATGAATTATTAAGAAAAAAAGAAGATCTAATAGAGAAATAAAATAAAAAAAATTAATATTTTTGAAAAATTTATGCGTTTTGAATTTATCAGAAATCGAACATAATATCAAAAGCGAATTATTCCTCGCATCTTAAAAAAGGCATGAAAATAGAACTTATTAAATATTTAATAAGAATGTGAACGAGAGTATGAAATTATAATGAAGTTTCAAGACGCTATTAAAATTATTTTGATATTCTTCTGACTATTCGATTTTTATAAAAATTACTGTTCTTTCCGATTTACATTTTTCGTGATACTAACAAATTCTTTCTCACGAAAGAAATGTATTTGTCGGAACTGTAGAATCTTTCTTACGTAGATGTTACGAAACTTTTCTCTGCCAAATTAAAGCAGCCTAAGACGTTTCCATTTTCACTCAACGTGCATACTTCATATACTTATCTTATAATAAAGCTCAATATATCTCGTTGCAATGATCGGCAAGATTTAATATCGTTTTCATACCTGGTGAGACGGCAAGCGCGAGAAAGGCAGCGGCGGCAGCGACGTAAAGTATCCTGAGCGCATTTCCCGAGCCGCGTTCCCTTCGTCTTCTACCCGGCCTCTTCTGGGCGGCGCGACAGCAGCAGGAGTCGTACAATTGTCGGGGTTGCACATCAAGGACGACATAGGCCTCTTCCTCCTCTTCTTCCTCTTTCCCGTAGGGTTCTTCCTCGCCGTCGGCGTCCTCGGGCAGGTCGGCGGCCGCCGATGCACGACGTCGACGCGGCGATCTCGCCCGGCGCGGGTCGCCGGCACTGCGGTTGCCGCCGCCGCCGCCGGCACGGTCGATCGCCGGCTCGTCTCGATACATGGCCTGCGGGAGCAGCGACGACGACGGTGGCCAGCAACGTGCCACCGGGGTCGGCTGCGCTCGTCAACGTATCCTGCCCGCGGTGCCCGCAACTACACCCGCGTCAGTACTACCTTCGTCGGCCCAATCCCTCACCCTACCTGCGACACCGTGCGACCTGGCGACACGATCGCTACTACGAGGCATTACCGCTACCTGGGCCGTCCGAGCCGAGCCACCACTAGCCACCGGCACACGTAGCACCAACCAACCAACTAATCAACCGAACCGAACCGAACCCAACCAACCAATCAATCAATCAATCAATCAATCAACCACTGACTTTCTTCGGCCCTTCCAGAGTCGTCGTTCTCTCTGGTCCTGGCCAAGTCCGCTACCAATCACTGTATCCCCGCCGACGATGATATAGCTCAACGGTACTATCCTTGCGGTAAATATGTTTTGCGAAATGATAGCGGATGCCTATATGGTACAACGAGATAGTCCTTTTCGCGAGGACGCGCTCCGTTCTTGAATTTGTCGTCAGGACGACGACCCTGACGCGCCGCGATGCTTCTTTCACGTGACACACGTTCCGGAGTGCCGTAGTACCGTGACGCGTGACACACCGACAAGGGTGAAGGCCTCAAGGAATCCGCGTATTATACCCGCCACGTCGGAGGGAAGAAACCCTCCAAACGTATATACGCGCTACGTATTAGCGATGACACGCGTCGAGCGCGAAAGGAAAAAAGGGTTCAACTGTCTCTGTCCCCTTCAGTACCCTCCTCTCTCTTTCGACCGTTCGTCTTTGTCCCCTTTTACTCTTCTCTATTCGAAACTCGAAGACCACCCTTGCTCATGTGACGAGCAACTACCACCAAGCGCCATCAACACGTTCTTCCTCCACCCTCTCTGTCGAGAAGCGAACGACTGACTGTACAGCTCGTGCGTCGTCCAGCGCGCCTGGACACTACCACCGTCCGGTAGGAAGTGTCGGCTGCCACGAGGTGGACACCTCTGCGAGGTCTTGCCAGCGGCGGCGGTGGCGGTGGTGGCGGTGGTGACGGTGGTGGCGGCGGTGGCGGCGGCGGTGGCGGCGGTGGCGGCGGCGGCGGCGGCGGCGGCGGCGGCGGTGGCGGCGGCGGCAGCGGCGGCGGCGGCGGCGGCGGCGGTGGTGGCGGCAATAGCGGCGGTAGCAGCACCGGCGGTAGTGGTAGCACCGTAAAGGCGGTAGTAGCGGCGGTGGCAGCTGCAGCTAGTGGTGCACCGGCGCATCGAGCAACTGTGCTCCGCTCGTGCACGGTGGTACCGAGTAAGTAGCGGACAGGCAAATCAGTGGTTCAGCGTTCGTTTAAGCAGGACCTATGCGGTGCGTCGAATCTTACCCCTTTTCTCGCATCTTTATACTTCAATTCGTACAATTTGCCGAAGTTTGCGTTCGCAACTCCTTCACGACGACCCTAACAGACAATTCAACCCCCTTTTCAACTCAAGTCTCTTCGTCAAGATCTTTTGACCGTTCTTTCTCTCTCTCTCTCTCTCTCTCTCTCTCTCTCTCTCTCTCTCCCCCTACTTCTTTCCCTCTCTTAAACGATGTGCTCCGTTTTCTGCTGTTGCAGAGGAGCAGACCGCGATCCGTCACCGTGAACTCTCGCTCGCGCACTGCCGCGGCTCTCTCGCTTCACTGACTGGGGGGTAACGCGCCTTCGCGCCAGCAGGCCAGCAGCACCAGCAGTGGCGAAGCTCTCTAGCACACGGCCAGCTACTAAGCAGCACCACGCACGACGGGCAGCCTCTCGACTGCCCTCGACTGCCGTAAGTGTGTGTCTGCTCGCCCGCCCGTGTCGGCGCGGTGCGGCGCGGCGTGGAGCGGTCTCGCGCGCAGGCGGCGTCGGCGTCGGCGTGCGTTGAGCGGAACGGCGACGACGCCGTTAGTCGGCGGAGCTGCAAGCAAGCGGCTGCCGGCTAAGGTAGAGGCGGTGAGTGGTTCTCCTCGCTCTCTCGCTCCCTGCAATGACGGCGACGACGACGACGACGATGGTTGGCATCGACGGCGGTGGTGGTGGTGGTGGTGGTGGTGGCGGCGGCGCCGGCGGTGGTGGTGGCGGCAGCAGCGCCGCCGCGACGCTCGCGACGACGACGTCGCGATGGCCCCGCGAAGGAGTGCCCCGTCGATGCCATCGGCCTGGGCCGAAATCGATGCCCCAACGCGGCGTCTGAAACATGGCACCCCCGCGACCTGAGCCACACACCACCGCCACCACGGTCACACACGCCTTATCCCCGGCGCGGGTATACCGGGTGTCCCATTTTGCCCTGCGACGCTCTTCGACGAACATAAAGATTACTTATTGAAAATGTTGAGAAAGTTGCTACTGTTCTTTCTCCTTATTCTTTGTGAAACTTGACAATAATTTAATATACCTTTTCAATCGTCGAAAATGAGATTTAAAGAAAATTCATAGAACAGCTCGGGAAAAAAATGTATCCTTGAACATTCAACGTAATTTAAAATGTGAGAGAGAAATGATTTTTGTTATTCGCGTATTTAGATTCAGTTTTAATGCAAAGTAAATATAAGATTCATCCAAATTTTTATGAATTTTTCTTTCTGCTTTATTATTCGTCTTTCAGTTTTTAGAAAGTATAAATCTTCGGTTTTAGAGTAAAAGTGCGACACCTCGTATATGCAATCCTGTGAAGATTACGAACACCACTTGCTATTATGTAAACGTATATTGCACAAATATAAATGTACATTTATGGCTATGTTTAAATTTGGCCATGTTCGTGTCTAAAGTGTTATACAAGCATGCGGCAATACACTGCACACATTACTCACCGAAGTACTCATACATAAGTATACATAATCGAAGTCGGACGCACGTACAAGTACACAGATACGTTGAAAATATTGGATGGGCGAGACGTGCCAGGAGACGAGATCCTGAGGAAGAGATTTCCTTCGATTTATCGGTAGCCTTTAAATATGCGTTGCCTCATTTTATATGTTGAGTATATTACTCAACAGAAATAGAGAGTCTTCCTTATATTTGTCAAATAGAAAGGTCTCATTTTTAACAAGATATAAAGGAAATATATGTCACGATTCACGCGACACATCTTTTTCTTTGAATTATAAGATTCTTGAATTTAGGATCAACCTATGTACATATTGCGTAAATATATCTAAAAGAGAGATATTCTTTTTTTAAAAAAATATATATAATGCACGCATATACATATATATACATATATATGCGGGTAATAATATATGCCATTTGCAAGTCCGGAGTTTGCAGGAAAGTTTTTTTTTTCATTTTTATCGTATCGCGTGAATATGCATATAGGCGGAGCGATAGAATTTTCTGAAACTATAGCAACCCTGTACGAGGTACAACAGAGTGGTGAATGTAATACGGCTGCATTTCAACGGTGATATGAGTGTACGTATACGCATACATGCTGCGATGACAAATGTAGAACATTTCTGTTTATACATCAACTTTGTGGGTAATTCGATTTGAAGATTCCGAATATCTTTGACCGATATAAAAAGTAATACAAGGATAAAGTAAGCACAAGGTGAGAAAGAGAAAGAGAGAGAGAGAGAGAGAGAGAGAGAGAGAGAGAGAGAGAGAGAGAGAGAGAATGTAATGTAAGAATAATATAAATCACAATTTTTTATTATATAAGTTTATCTTCACAATTTACTGAATCAATTTATAAATTATAAAAGTAATAAGGCTCAATAAATTAAAATAAATAAAAAGGAAAGAGGGCTACGAGCCTAAAAACAATCAAAATTGTCATAAAATGACAAACTGTAAATAGTTAAAAAATAAAATAAAATATGTTATAAAATTAAAAACATAAATTATAATTTAACAATCAGAAGGTAAATAAAATAAACGTTTCGATCCTTGTTGGATCATTTTCAATGTGACAAATAAATTAATAATAGAAATGTAACGTAGATAAAATATAAGAAATTAAATAAAATTCGCATTCGGACGCAATATTAATTATAAAACTCGCTCCAAATGAGAGAAAATCAAACAAACGATTATAGTTGACACAAATGTGCTCCTGCGAACCGTGTGTGTGTATAAGGACGAGCATGTTTCTGTTAGCAAGTATAAATTATAATAATAAATTAACGACGGAAGTAAATAAAAATAATAAGAAAAGTACAAATCGAGTCGCAAACAATAAAAAGAAAGGTAGAAAACAAGTCGCAAGTAATAAGTTAAAATTAAAAGAGAGGCAAAAATTATCTTTGATATTATAAGACAAGCACATAAGAAATAATAATGACGATAGAAAAAGAGAGAGAGAGAGAGAGAGAGAGAGAGAGAGAGAGAGAGAGAGAGAGAGAAATGCCGACATTCATTGTATATGCATAATGAGTTTAGAACAAATAAATTTATAATAAATACCTTATGTATGTCAAAATGATGTGTTATCGATTAGGCAATGCGATGGGAATCGAAATTGATTATCTAGGAAGCTAAGAGATAAAGTACGATATATAAAGACAGGAAGGTTGAAATGGAAAACTAAAAAGGAAGGGGAACATAAGAAGGAGAAAATAAAGTAGAAAGGAGAGAAAGTAGAGAGAGAAGAGATGGATAGGAAAGGGAAAGCAGTTAAGAAGGAGAAAGAGATTGGATGATTTTTGAGTAAGTATCAGGTAAAGATTCGGTATCATTTTGCCTATTAAGGCCCTGTTTTGTCTTTTAATATGAATCTATTTATTTATTTGTCATAATTTATTTGTCACATTGAAAATGATCCAACAAGGATCGAAACGTTTGTTCACCTTCTGATTGTCAAATTATAATTTAATTTCATGACATGTTTTTAGGCTCGTAGCCCTTTTTCCTTTTTATTTATTTCAATCTATAAATGCTCTCGTTTTATTCACACATTTTAGCACATCTTGCTACGTGTACAAAAACTGTTATTTGCAGACAAGGAAGATCTTTTTAATTGAAAAAATGCTGTATTTTATGGAATACTGCCAGCAAAAGCAGATCAAACGTTACTCTCTAATTTATACTTCACATAAATAAAAGGATTAGATTACAAAGTAATTGAATGACCCAATTCAAAATTAAATAATTTCTATAAATGAAATAAGTAAAAAAGAGTCAAATAGGATCACTAAATCTTGGCTTAATAATATTTATATGTAAATTTTTTAATATGTCTTCCATTTATATAAATTGCGCGCCGATTACCTGAACAATTATAAAGTAAAGCTGAAATAATAACATTAAATTGATTAATTTTTAATAATAGCGCTAATAAGTATCTTAAATACCACAAAAAACTTATTAATGAAAAATAATACCTTAGCTAGGATAATTTTTATATTGATCTATGTAGATTGAAAGAAATATGCCTGTCGTTTCTACTTCAGATTATGTCAGTGTTATATATTTGCAAACCAATTTATAAAGTCTTATATAATCTTAGTAATAAAGTCTTATATAATCTAGATTTAGTTAATAAAAAATTTAAAAATCATTGAATTCGTTGAAAAATTGTACAGCCGAAAAGAAAACATGAAAAACTACAGTACTCCGATACGATTGATTTTTAACGATCGCAACGGCATCGAGTGCATCTCCCGGCTAATTTCAGGCGTCCAAAATTCGCATGGGATTCCCGTTCCCTCGATCGGAATCAATAGACTCTTCGTTGCGACAGATGTGCGTATCGATTTCAGTACATCGTCGATTCGCGCGTATCCCCGAATAAACGCGATATCGCACGCTTCGCTCTTTGAGATGCCCGGCGACTCCTCGTGCATGCTGTCTTCGTGCTGCTTCGTCCCCGTTTCACGTTGCGGCGGCGTTGGCGTCAGTCAACAGGCACACGCAGCGCGAAGCAGGGGGTTCCGCAGGGGGAGCACCTGGAGGGGCCACTGGGTGGCCGGCATCACCCTCGCCAGGTGGTTGCAACTTGTTGTTGCGGGACCCCGCGACCTACGTGGGCCTTCTTTCTCTCTCTTTTATGTGTCCTCCTACCATCTCTCTTCTCTAGATACCCTCTTTCGCGTGGTCCCGCACACACGTGTATGTGGACATTATAAATCGGTATTTCCCAGGTTTACGTAAAAGCGAGGACATCGCGTCCTCCGTTTTAAATCGGAAAATTGAAATTTTACGGAGAGGGGAGTGGAGGAGGGCGATAGAAACAGATGCGAGATGGACTACGATTGAACGAACAGTTGCGTCCAATATTAAGTCGCATCGCAGCGAATGTGAAATTGTATACATGGAATTTTCTCCAATGATATTTTACAAATTAATCCTATTTTACGTATTTTTCGATAAAAGAAATAACAATGGAAAAATTTATTTATTTATTCAACGATAAGGTTCCGTCAATGAATTCTTCTAAATACGTTTTCACATTTTGATGCCTTTGCTGATATTCATTTCTTTATTTCTCATTTCTTTAGCGACATTTTCCTACAAATAATTTTGCATGCATGATTCGTCGCAACATGAATAAAAGTAGATCGTTATGGTTATAGAACTCGAAGAACAGCTGCTTTTACGCATCATTTACGGCACCCGCTGCCGTTATTCTGAGATGACACCTCTTCCAGGTACAATCACACCACTGAAAGAAATGCGTGAAACCTTGTGTCACGCGATCTTCTAAAAATAAGGAAATGAATACTCTTGGAGTGGCACGCGCTATAATGTCCCCTTTCCTTTTACAGTCGTTGACTTTTTGAGAGTGCAAGAAGAACGTTCTCAAGAGAACGCTCTGTGCATCAACCTTCCGTTTCTCTCATTTTTAAATCTGTTTATACTGATGTTTATAATAAAGTATGAGTTTTTTGTTAATATACTGAAAAATTTAATAAATGTATATTCACATGCACATGATTCATCCCCTTTCTGCACTCACTGATTTATTTAAAATTAAGCAATTTTAATAACATAAGAATAGTTTCTTTTTAACATTAAAAAAAATTGACTATATCTTAATAAATATTTTTTTAAATATTTGTAAGTAAACATTTACTTTCTTAATAAAAAAAAATTAAATCAAATTAATGATCAAATAAATATACGTTAATATTAAGTAAATGTTTACTTACAAATATTTAAAAAAATATTTATTAAGATAGTCAATTTTTTTTAATGTCAAAAAAAAACATCTATTCTTATGTTATTAAGATTACTTAATTTTATGTTTGCAAATATTTAAAGAAATATTTATTACTATAATTGTAATAAATATTTTTCAGTGTATACATTAACTCGAATAAATTAATTCGAGCTAACAATCTTTTCCTTGACGGATTTTCTTTCGCATACTGTCGGAGAAAATTCGATCGATACTTTTCGTTAAATCGAACAGTCGTGGTTCGCCCTAATACAGAGATTATTACAATAATCTATTAAACTATACGAATTCATTATAGAATATCTGCGGACAATTTAATTTCCGTCGTGACGAATGTATGAGTGTATGTGTGCGCGATGAATCCATTTCGGCATTGTCGCTGAACCGAGCTGCATTTTGACATTCTGAAGAAGAACGAGAGGACAAGAAGGACTTCTCGGGGGCAATCTTGAGAGGGGCGTTGTGCGTCGGGGGTTACTGAAACAGAAGTGGGACACTCGCGAAAGGGGTTGGCGAAAGGAGTTGGCCCTCGCGCACTGTGACAACGGTAAAACTCAAAACGACGTCGTCGTCGGACTTGGCTTCCGGCCATTTCCCGGCTATCGATCCATGAAGCGTTACGACGAAGCTGCTTCACGTGCAATTATAGGTGTATCGTGTGTATATAATACGCATCGGCAACCGGCCGCGTTATCCTCGTCCCGCAAGAATGATCCACGAAATTTGTGTCGGAATAAAGCTGATTCTTCATTGATTATACAAGGAGGAAACTCTGTTCGATCAAACTAACTTATCAGTAATTATCTTGTCTGTAATTTGAATTTATATTAAATTGAAACATTTAATTGAATCTTATTATATTCAATCATAACGATTTTTGAGAAGTAACATTGTCAACTAATTATAATCCAATAACTGATAGCCGAAATTTCTTTTCGAACATTTCATGTTCTCTTTATTTATTTGTATTGTGTTTTCGTATTTATGATAATGACAACAATATTATCGGTATATTATAAATCTCTATAACATTGACATTAACATGCGGTATATTAATATATCGCTGGCCGCATGGAAAAGAAACGCCAGGCTATTCTTGGCGCGAGATAAATCGGTGTGAACGACTCCAGGTGCATACACCGAGGAAACCCCTCGCAATCGTTCACAAACCCATAGCCGGTGAACAGTCGCACACACATATACAGTCGGAAGCGACCCAAATGCGAGTACAAACGTAGATTAATAACGCCGTTGCGATAATGAAATTGTTCACGTGACACGTGAAATTTGCGGCCACTCGACTCAGAAATCGATCCGGAAATCTTCCCAGTGTAAACCGACGAGTATTCTCTTTACGTACCATTCTTATAATCAAAAGCAAATTTCTGCAGTGTTCGAGAGAGAGAAAGAGAGAGAGAGAGAGAGAGAGAGAGAGAGAGAGAGAGAGAGAGAGAGAGAGAGAGAGAGAGAGAGTGTATAGGTACGCATTGTGGGAACACGAGGAGCCAGATTTGCCGTCAACGTCGTCGTCGTAATTGTGTTTCAGGTGTAAGGAACACGGTGCGAGTCCGCCCTACATGAGTACGATACGAGCGTTCGTTTCCACGTATGCGTGAAATCGATAACTGGGAATTAGTCTGCCCGGCTGTCTCCCAGAACTAAATGCGAGCGTACGGCGGGAGAAAAATTTAGTCGATTGTCCTTGGGAACCGATGTACTCGCGCGAGTTCTGTTTATTATTGCTGTTTACATATCGAAAGAAACAGTCGATTAATATCAAAATTTAATTTCATTCGCAACGACTTTTTTATAAAATATGAAAAAAGTAATTTTATATAAAGTTTTTTTCATTATAGACATTGTCACAACAGTGGAAAAATTTATGAGACGTATAATAAGTAATAAGTAATAATTTAAATAGTAATAAATAATACACTGAGAATTGACGTGAGAAATATGTATTCTCAAGAGAAGAATATAAATTATCAATGACGAAAAAAAAAACGAATTTAATGAATTGATAAATGATCAAGTAATACCTGTCAAAAAGATCAAGATACAAAGATATTAATTTTAGATAAAATGCACGTCAAATTAAAAATAAATGACAGAAAAATTAATTCAATTGCTTGCTTTTTTGTATCTTCTAGCAAGTCTCCAATCGAGAATTTAACACAATGAAATATTTAAAACCTATATTTTCTTAACTGAAATAGATATGTTAGATTTTTCAATTAATTTTTAATAAAAAGAAAAACAATATTTCTGAAAAATATCATAATGACAAATTTCCAATACAGCTTTTTATTTGAATTATTTTTCAAAACAAAAATTTTTTTCATCAATGTTCAGTTTATTATTTCAAATATTGAGTTAATTATGAGGATCATTTCATTCTGAAATTATTTTACATTAAAGTATATATGCACAAAAAGTCTTTTATTTGCACAGCTAATCCATCAAATATTCTAAAGTAATTAAAATAAATGAGAAGCAGTCTCGAATAATTTTTGTAGTTAATGGTTCATCAGCTATCATATATCGCACATTTTCTTTTCTCTTTTTTCACGTTTATCTTAATATGCCATACATGTTCCCGGAGATATTGTCCCATGATGGACATTCGTGTAATAAACACTAGCCAGTCACGAAAGGGGCAAAGTAAACGAATAAGGGGCAGAATAAACGAAAATCTATCCGTACGAGAAACCAGAGGAAAAGAGATGGAGAAAATATCACTATAGACGGTACGGAGGATCAATACGTCACGAACACGGTCACAACTATTCGTGCATACACGCGAGACTGCACCCCTCCCCCTTTCAGTCCACACTGAAGAATTATCTGAGATAATTCTTCTGCACATTAATCATAATTACTTGTATCACTGAACGAGTCGACTTGCTTCGGACAGCGGATCAACATATGTGATATATAAGATTATAAATAATATTATATTTGTTGCTCGATACACAAAACAGATCAGAGAACCTTTTTTCTCAAATTTATTTTAAGGTTTATTTATTCACTCATTTAAGTGTGATTTTTATTACACTTGGTCCAATAGAGATTTCTCATATTATTTGTGCAAAGTCATAAGTAATAAATAAAAATCTCTTATTAAAGAGATACTTTCTTCTTTATTGATATCTAGAGAGGTAGAATCCTTAAATTACTTATCATCTTAGTACATTTTTCTTAAACATTTTTGTTTATTATAAAAATTGTGAGAAATTGTTTTCGTCCTAATTGTGTGAATTAATTTAAAGAAATTATGTATATAGGTTGTTACACCTGTTGTTTTTTCATTTTTATTATAAAAATCCCACTTTTAATCATATTATTTAAAAATTGATTTTCTAGTAAAAGAATATTGAGTGTCCCTAAACAAATTCCAACGTTAAATCACTATAATCTTGTAAAATATCATAAGAATTGGTAAATAATCTTGTAATAGGTAAATAACCTTGTAATAAAATTATTCTGATATATAAAATAGAAAAAATTAGAAGCACATATATAAATAAATATAATTGTTATCTTCACATAAAACACACAATTAAAAATATAAGAACACAAATGTATCTATAAAAAATATTCTTATCGACTAAATTAGTGAATGTCCATTTATCATATAATGATATTCTGGTTTACTTTCTATTTCTTGAAAATATTAATTTATGTTCGGAAACGGATAAGTATTTTTATAAATATATTTCAAAAATTATTTTTTCTTTTAAATTTTTTTAAATAATATTTGCCCTTGTTGTTGAAAAAATGAAAATAGTAGTAATAATAAGACAAGCTAAAAACAACTTCCAAGATTAGATTTATTTCCTTAAGATGCTTACTAATTACTTAAGATTATGATAACATCCTAGCTTGATAACATCCCACAAGAGATATACAATAGATGTTCGCTTTTATTTCTTTTAAATCCCCAAGCTAATAAACCATTTGACACAGAGATGTCTCTTACATATTATTATGAAAAAATAATATATATTTTATAAAGTTGGGTTTTTTTCAATTTTAGTTTGTATTTTTCATTTTAATTCAAAACATTAGTTGTTATATATTATATATATATATACACAAATGCTTCTATTTATTATATTGTACTTCCAGTTAGAGAGATGTGCAATTTTTCGATATATTGCTATTTTCTTTTCTTGAATCCCAATGCGATATGTAACTGACTTTTAAATTGCATGATTTAAAATTGCGTCTGCGATTAATATTCTATATTTGTTTTTTAATTTTTTAAGCCATGCAAACAATTCGACTAATGCGCAATAAAAATCGATATTATTTTCTATTTCGTGAAGGTATTTTTTCTTTGAAAACATTCCGTTTTTTATTTATGGATTTTTAATTATTACATTACTGAAAAACAAATGTATTTTAACACGTCTGCGTTTTAATTGATATTTTTTATTATTCGATCAGCTGTGCTCTATACTCTGATTCTGTAATTACTATAATTAATGTAACAACAGTTCGGTATCGTTGTTGCGTATGTTTTTTCCATGTATAATATTTGCGCGATAATGGTAATACAACTTTACTGAAGCTACAGAATCAGGGAACTGAACTATCAAAGATTTTTAATGTGATAAAAACAGTTGAATAAATGTATAATATATACACAGTCAATATATAAAAGTCATGATGCCATGATGGTGTTCATTGCGATTTTTAAGCAATCACGATGCATAATTTTGAAAAAAATTACACATCCCTTCGTTCATTAAGTTTTCGTGACACTCATATTTCACATATCTACAAGATATGAATATATTAGTTGAAAAAATCTTCAACTTCCGCCAATTCTCTCATTCGTGCCTCTTGATGAGCCCAACGGGCTTCTGCCAACCTGTCAGATAATCCCCATTTGTCATGATAAACGCGTTGACCGCAACTTGGACATTTCTTACCCCCTTTAACATAAAAAATAAAAAGATTTCTATTAATTTTTCTATAATATAATTTGACTAAATAAAAAACTTATTTTTACCATGGAATGGCGGAGTCTTCATGTATGTCACGAGACATTTTAAATGGAAGAGATGACCACAATAAAGTCTTTCGGCGTGTAAATCCGCATTTTCGTCGATTACAATTTCTTTGGGATCTGTTGGCAAGCACTTTATTTTGCAGTGTTGACAGGGTTCTTGTGGAAAAGCTTTTACACTCCTGCACAAATTAAAATGTAATAAAATAAAAAACCTAATAGTTAAAAATATGTAATAAAAATGTTATATAAAAATAAAAATTACTTTATGAGAAAAGAAACAACTGTGTTTAATGAGGGTGATGGTGTAAACGGGTTTTGTTGTTTTCTCAGTGGTGGCTCGACACATTGCCTTGCTAATTCCTTTCCTTGTCCAACTAAATAACGATTGAACAGTGGTGGGAAATTCGTATCAACATCACTATAACTGTAAACAAATGATATAAATTAGCTACGTTGGATTTGAATTTTTATTGTAATAGTTTCAAAAAAAAAACTAAACATACGTAACACAATCGGTAGGATAATTATCTGGCACTTCAAGTTTGGTCTTAAAATGATACAAATCTTGATGCAGTTTTAGATTAATGGAAGAATTCTTTTGCTTTAATTTGAACTCGTCCTTATCTCCTAAAAGCTTTTTCAATATTGATATTTCCTCATAGCAGCAGATGAGAGGATTCTCCTCAATGAAATTCCTAATGAATTTTAAAATTGGCAATATCTACAAATATATGGATTAATTGTATTAAATGTAAATAACTTGTATATATAGCTAATTATTACATATAAATCTCTCCAAGTATAAAACAAGTATATAAACCTGTGCTTTATTCAATAAACGCTTGCACTCTTTTTCGCAGACTTCTGTTAGTCCATCGAGCAGCTTCGCGGATAGAGTTTTACTCTT
This sequence comes from Acromyrmex echinatior, assembly GCF_024713525.1. NCBI lineage: Eukaryota > Metazoa > Arthropoda > Insecta > Hymenoptera > Formicidae > Acromyrmex > Acromyrmex echinatior. The sequence goes on along the minus strand of NC_141855.1, from coordinate 9,288,941 downwards.
TAACTCAACAAACAATGGCGATGCAGGATAATCCTTTTGGAATTGGATGCACACAACGAGTTGCTTGAACGGTGTTTTTCTGCAAGACAAACAAATCACAATAAGCAATGATAGGAAGCTATTTTGACAGTGTGATGAAAGCACGATATGGAGTTTTCTTACGTTATTTCGACGCGGACCATGCTTGGTACACAAGAGACGAGGCGGCTTCCGTCAACGACATTATGACAGAGCTGTGATACGTCTTGCAATTCATCATCAATAAATCCCATGAGCAAGTGAGGACAGGCTAAGAAAAGATTGATGATTTTTACTACTTTTCAATTAATTTAATCAGCTGGTTATTTTATTGAAACTATTCGCGTTTGTCGTTAAACAGATTTGATTAATCACGGTTGACACTCAATCGAGATGATAAAACTGGTCTTAAGTAAAAATAATCAAAGAATTGACGTAATCGCGACGCAGCATAACCTTCCAGTCATGACCTAACGGTCGTAACGAGTCAAATTGCGTGGTAAATAATAAAAACGCGATCGGTTTTTACGTTGATATTATTTTTATCGTTATATTAATAAGGAGATCATCTTTCAATCGATTTCTTTCTTTTCTTCGATGTTTTTTGCAAAGAATCACAAGATTCAAAGTCAACTAATCATACGTAAAAAGACATACATAAAAGTATTTCGAAATACAATCACCTCACTCTTAACGATGTCACGTGATACTATCCTGCGTATAGTGTGTACTATTTATGATTTAGAAAACGGTTAGAAAGCATTAGGAAGTGATGATTAGCGTGTATTCAGTGATGACGTGAAGGCTAAGAGTTGTTTGATAAAATAAAAAAAAATCGAATAACGAAAATTAAAAAAATTTTTGTTTCGTATTTTTGAATATTCTTCACTATTTCTATTTTTTTCTAACAGAAGAATTATTTAAATTTTAAAGTGTTGTGACCGACAGACGTAACAATACACCGGTGTCAAATTCTGAGATAATAGCTCCATCTGGATTGAATATCTTCAGGTACAGGAAGTACCTAACCTATTCTGTATGTCGTACCACGTGTTTATAAATAGTAGGCATAAAGTTAAAGCAAGTTGAAAGAGAATGATATTTCTCGATAACGACTAATATTCAGAAAAAAAGAAGAAGAAATGCCAAGGTCAACTTCACGACCGTAATTGTTATTGATACAGTACAGTGTAGTGTTGAGATTGAGACTAAAAAATGAACCGAGTAACTGACGCGAAAGAAGTGATCTTGACGAGCGACAGCACCGGGGAGAGTTGGAGCGCCGCTGTGTGGGATCCTCGGAACGGTTCTCTGTTGTCCGTGTACAAGAACGCGACAGCACTTGGACATCGTAGCCTTCAGCTTTTGAGTGACAGCTATGTGTTGGGAGCGGACGCTACGAGACCTCGTATACACATCTGGCCGCTGAACAGTCAGTTACCGTTGCCCAACGTTCGATTGAATACACCAGGCAAAGTCAATGCCTTGACCTGCACACCAAATGGATCTTATCTAATTGCCTCCGTGGGAGAGAAGCTGTTCATCTGGCAGACGTGCAACGGCAGACTACTGGTCAATCTGACCAGGCATTATCAGACCGTCAGCTGTCTAGCCACTACAAAGGACGGTTCGTTATTCGCCAGCGCTGGCGAAGATGGTCTGGTGTTCGTATGGTCGCTCTATAGTGCGCTGAACGACGCGCGTTGTTCGCCTGTTCACGCTTTCTCTAACCATAGTTTGCCAGTCAGGGATCTGTACTTCGGGCATGGTGACGCTCGCGCGAGATTGTATACAATCTCGCTAGATCGAACCGCGAACATCTATGAGCTTGGCAGTGGAGCTCTCCTGGTTTCCTTGGTGTTTGACGCACCGCTTACAGCGGTCACCGTGAACGTCCGCGAGAGCCAACTCTTCGTGGGCTGCACGACCGGCGAGATATTCCAGTGTAACCTGCACGAACCGCCACGTGGAGTCGAGCATCATGTCACGGTGAGCTCGTGCGAAGAGAGCGCCATGTTCCAGGCGCACAAGTCAAACGTGACCGCCCTGTCGGTATCCGTGGACTGCCGTACTCTGCTGTCCGGATCTACCGACGGTGCAGTCCATGTCTGGGACATTGCCAGCCGGCAGGTGCTCAGGACACTCAAGCATAAAGGCCCAGTTACCGCTGCGTTTTTTGCCAAAGGATTCGACAACTTTCGCGCCTCTGTCCTTAAGCCACGCTTGCAGGTGCAAAATCTACAGAGGACATCAGACGACGGTGGCAGAGAAAGCGTCATCGAGGTCGTCTCCAGAGGACGAAATTCGGCGGAGATTCTGAACTTCGAATCTTATATAGAAGGCAGTAGCGATTCTCGAGGATCGGATCAGATGTCGAAGAAGTTGGACGATCTACAGAAAGAGATTAATAAATTAAAGAAAATTAATGCTGCCGTATATCAATATAGCGTTGCACATATCTTACAAAAGATTGTTGATGATTAATAAAAAATATTGGAGCATAATCATGGGATTTTATGTATTGAGAGACTGAAATTTTTATACATTTTGTAGAATACATAGATAACGATCATATATATTATCACTTTCTTTCCATTAAAATATGTTTTATTTTTGAAAGATATAGGCGAATATTTTATATTATAAAAATACAGTCATATAAAAATAAAAATTGAAATAGTATTTCTTTTTCGATCTACCTGAAAATATTCTTTATCCATATAAATTGTTTTATATTTTCAATAAATATAAGAAATGGATGGGTGTAATTTTCTATAATATTTTATCTGTACCATGTTTTTTTTACATTTTTTTTTCAAACTACTGCAATATTCACAGATTTATAAAGCAAGAAGTCTAGGAAAGTCTATTTTAGATTAGTTAATTTTGTGAGATATTTACATTTGTCTATTATTATCTATAAAGGACGTTGCTAATTATCTTTAATAATTAAAGTGTTAGATCGGAGATTAATATCTCCTCTTCGATGAAGCATGCTATTGTCATCAAACTATTAAAATAGGATATTACAATTAAAATCTTTTATTTAGGCGCCATAAAATAATGTATAGGCAAAAATAACATTTTATTGCCAAGTCCAAACAGATACTTGTTTTTCGTAATATTGAATGAAAGGATCATCGCGATATGATAGAATAATCTTGTTTCTCGTCATTTTTGCGGCATTAAATTACTTTTCCTTTTCCTTGTAGCGATGTAAAAAATTATCGACTGGTGAAAAAACGCAATCTCATCATATGCATTAATCAAAATATTTGAGAAACTTAATCTATACGACTCTTTTCGTTTAAAATAAATTTACTGAATACATATCGCATGTCTCCATATCTGTGTCCCTATTCATATCCGTATATAGGATACACGTGTACAATTAATTAAATGGTAAACCAACGCTAAACGTTAGATACGATCCTCATCGACGCTCCTTTATATTTAAATCAGCCGTTATGCGCATACAAATGAAACGTTCACTAGCAGTATATCGTGTCCATCGAAAATAAATTAAACTGTGAAAATAAATAGAAGCCTTACTTTATACACAACAATAAGTTACCGTTTATTTAATTTTCCGGCATATACATTGATTTTTGCAAGCCAAATTTCAAACGTATCAATACATACTAGTTTTATTTCTTCGCAAGATAACTTATTAGAAAATAAAATTGATGAATGACGCTTATAACTTCAATTATAATGAAATAAGTTTACAGGGTATTAAAGAACCAACCGCAGTGCTTGATGCGTAAAATTATTTTATATATCCTAAAGAAATTACATGAATTTGATATTCAAATCTATTTTTCTTAAAATCGAAGACTTATTTCATTATAATTGTTATTATTTAGAGTCCTTTATTTTTGTATTAATGGCTTATAATTTCGTACGATTAATTGTAGAATATCGCTTATTAATTGAGAGCGAAATAAAGGCACAATTCTTGTTAGATCCTTTTTCCGGAGATTATTACTTTTTTCATGTAATATTGATCATAATAGACAAGTATTGTAACATTTAATTTCTTAAAGATATTCGTTTGATATTGTACTAATTTATGTATAATAAAAAAGTAGCAAGTTATTTTAATTTTTATTAAAATCAAGATTTTGTAATTAAGTCTTTATTCTGCCCATCCTCAATTTTTTGTTTCTTATTCTGCAATTAAATTGACTTCTCGTTTTACTCCGAAAAATTCTTCATGCACCGAGAGAATTTTTTCTTAGAATTTATTCTAAAAATATGATAGTCGTGAGACATTATATTTCGAGAAACTTTAATGTTAATCTCTTTCTCATTTACAATATTAAAACTACAATAAAGTATAAATAAGACTAATTTTATTGAAGTGCATGATAAAAATCTTTAAAATATTGTATTGTACCACAATAATACTATATTTTGAGAATAAATTTTAAAAGGTAATTCTCTCCATGTGGAAAGATTATTCCGTATAAATTTTTTTTCCCTCAAAATTGATATGTATAAGTACATTAATAATATATTTATATTAAATTATTATATAAACGATAATAAATACTAATATATTATCGTTTATAATAATTTAATATATTAAATATATAAATATATTATCGTATCTGCACGTTATTTCTGAGAAGGTATATACATACGAATTATTTATGTTTTATCTAAAGTTATGAATACCTAATCTTTTTTTTTTTTTGGAAAAAGTAAATTGACTTTGCCGGTGTTGACATTTTTTCTATACATTTTTGAAGAACCACGTTCTGCCGCTATCAAATCGGAAGTATCCAGTTGTAACCGGACGTGCAAGAATAGCGTGAAAAAGCATCGCGAGAACGTTCACACGCGTTAGGGAGATTACTCTCAGTGGAAGATCGCACGAGAAAACGTGTCGAGAAAATGTCACGCACAAATAATGCGTCATAATCTGTCGTGTGATAATCTCATCACGCATACATAAATCTATATATTATCCTGCATCATATGTAATGCCGGCCTCCTTTTACACCTACGTCGGCATCGACCGAATTACTATACCCGATATAATACTCGATAATTGATGTCGCACGCGGTGTTCTTGCTGGTACATTTAAAAGTGCGTTTGAGAATATTTTTTTTCGGTAAATCAGTCTTGCTGATCCCTCAAGGATCATGTGGTGTATAAAAATCGATCGTGTCATAAAAATTAATAATATATGTTTTCATTATTATGCATGAAGTGTTATTATGCATAAAGTATTATAACATTATTATGCATAAAGTAACGGATATAATATATGTATATCTACGACATATATAAAAAATTTTTGAAAATTATTGGAAGATGCAAATATTATACTACATTAATAAAATGATGTTTCTGCGCGTTCCATGTATATTATAAAAAATTCATAATACAGATCACATCTTTATTGCATATTTGATCAAATTGGCTCATTGTCTTTATAAGGAAATAATTTCACATGTTCTATAGAAATTTTGCTATTAAAAATGTATCACACGTACAATCCCTGCAAAGAAAATTAAATTTGGAAATTATTAATTATAAATTTGATATTTAATATTTTACACTTCAAATGAACTATTAGGTGTTGGAATTAATTCGTAGCGTTTTACAAGTGATAGGAAGTACTTTCATTAATGTATTTTTTAATGCTCATGTGAAATAAATAACATTCTTTCATTAAAAACGCTACGAATTAATTCCAACACCTAATATATACATATGAAAGTTGTTTGAATAAGATTACATTTTTATTTAATAACACATTTTTGTCGTTTATTTATTCTATTTGTTATTATTTTTATTGTTAAAAATTAAAATTTAAAAAAATGATAAAAATATCTAAATTTTTTTGTATTAGTTCTTTAAATATTCAAAGTAACTTATGTAAAGTTCATTGCGAGTCACTGATTAGTTACAAAACTATAGAAAAATAAATATTTTGTTTGTAAAATATTACTGGGCAACTAATTCATGTATCGCAATGTAACTCTACACATAAATAATCTTGAATACATTTATTTATATTAAAAAGTTTATATTAAAAAATTGAGAGATTTTTGTCATTTATTTTATGATACATTTTCATACATTTTTTTAAAGCACAATTTAAAAAAATACTACCATTTACTAAAATAACTTATGATTCAGATAGTAAACCGTCAGATTTGTCATATTGTTTTTAAATGTAGAATAATCTGTTAATGTATGTAATAATTAATAATTAATGTAATAATTTTTTCATAATTTTGTTATCATTTTGAAAATATGTATAAAATAGATAATAGAGCTAAAATAGATAAATTTCTAAGTACTGCGATATTGTATATGTATTGCATCATATAGATGACAGAGATAGAATTTAGATTTGTGCTATAAATTTTATATGTATGACATACATAATTTTCTATCAGATACAAAAAACAGTTATAATTTTAACTGGAGCAGCAAAATATTTTTGAATATTTCTTTCATTGTGCGCAGGACCTAACATGTGCACGTGCACATCTCTCTCATACAAATATTTGTGTGTGTGTGTGTGTGTATGTGCATGCGTGTTTATGTGTGATGTCTAGATGTGTGCTAATGGGCCGATTTTGCGAAAAATACATCGATCTCGCAAAGAGTAGGGGTGAGACACGAGGATGCTCTACGACAAGGGGTTTGAACTGTGGGGTGGCAGGTTCATAATCGAGCAGAGTGACGGTGGAGGGCGCAAGGTATAAAATCGGACGTCGAGTCACAGGAGACATTCAGTGCGATTCTAAGCTTCACATCGTCTACTTAAAATTTCGATTTCATCGGAAGTCACAGAAATGCAGGACAACAGATTTTTTATCTTCGTGATCCTTTTGGCATTTTCTACGTCTCTTAATCGTAAGTCAACATCGCGAATTTCACGATTAACTTCAAAATATACATTTCCTTTTTCGTTTTTTAATTATTAACGTCTGATTCCATTAATTCGGAAATTTTTATTAAAAAATTTACAGTATATTGCATTTCTTACATTCAAAATTTTTATACTTAATTTGTCAATTATCAAATATATTAAGGGTTCCGAGTAATGCCTAAAACGCATGATGCATCATTTTATTCTTCTTTATTATTTGGTGAACAACAAGACAAATGATGCATTATGCGCTTCATGTGTAACTAGGAACGTACCCTAAGATACTTTTATAATATATCATTTTAAACGTTAGCTAATTATTTTTTAGTAGTTAGTAAATTATACTAAAAGTTATAGCGTCTTGATAAATTAAGATCGGCTTAAATTAACCGCAAAATCGATTCACCTGATCTAGATATTAAATTTGGATGTTAATTTAAATCTTAATCCAAAACATACTCACACACATAGAATTAAAATAATATAGAAGTAAAAATACATATATTATATAGAAGTAAAAATAGTTGGTACATGTTATCCAATTGTTATTAAAGAGATCTAAGATGGTCGACATCATAGAAATTATAAATGAAAAAAATGACTGACAACGCAGGGAGCTTCTAATCTAATATTAAAAGTCGCAATTTTTATTCTCTCGCGAATAATGTGTTAAATAATTCATTCTCATTGAGACAAACAACAACTCAGATGCAGCAGTTCCCAACGAAGCGAGGTAAAAATGAAGTAGGACGGGGAATTAAAGTGCAAAAAGTCATAGCGCGGATAAAAAAAAAATATTATACTGAATTCCCACAGGAAATCGTTGAGCGCCACGAGTGCGAGTGTAGATTAAATTGTTAGGGATTATGATGTCCGACTTTTGATGGAAAAACGTCGACGATGTTCTATTTATTTTGCAGTTGCTAGATGCTCGGTCGGCCAGCACTTCGAATCCACCAGAGGCAAGAAACTCGCATGAGTGTCGCACTTTCATAACTTTTGTGTGGCATTTTTCATATTATAACTTTTTGTGACTAATTTTTTATTGTTTCATACATAAATATCAAAACATATGCACACAAACGTTACAACTATCATCAATCAAAACGCTATACTCTACTCTCTCTCTCATTTATATTTTTTAAAATGTATTTCAAATTTTGAACGTTTTTTAAATTCTCTTGTGACGCTTGAGCGTGTTACTGATTGTACATTTAGTTTCTTTAAAATACGATGCTTAACTTTATATCTTAATTGAAACAAATTAATACAAATTTTTGTTTAAATTTTAGTAAAGAATATAGATTTTTATTTTTCTTTGTATTGTCTTGTACACTCTAAATAATGTTTAGATTTTGAATATACATATTATATATTTATAGTTTTATTTTTATATAAGTTTTTTTTTATGTTTACAAAGCACGTATGTGTATAATAGTACATGCACAAAATAATTCGCTTTAGTATATGTACACATATTGATTATGAAAAGAATTTATTTGAAATAATTTGTCTTATTTCTAGTTTATTTCATGTTTTTTTTTTAATTCATGTTGTATTATTTGTGTAATTGAAAAATTATTAGATGCATTAGTCTTGGATAATTAATTGTTAAAAGAAAGCAAAAGATATTGTTCCAAAAAGAACATACAACAAAATAATTTCGAGCATTTGATATTCTAATTATTTCACGTATCGTTCACGTTCTAGAGGGTCAAAAATTGAAAATCAACGATAGACGTTCCGCTGGATTGGTGGCGTATCCAAGAATCGGCCGAAATTCGGAAATAGCGAGTTTTCCTAGAATGGAGCGTGCTTTTGGAATAATACATAAGCCCCGAATCGGACGATCCGATGAATCGAGCAATTTGAATCGATTTCAGGATTTACCAGCTGACGCCGATATGGAGTTCTACATTCCACGCGACGTGGAATCTGAAGTTCTTTTAAATCTTGTTTACGAAGGTGTGGAAAATTTGGAAAAATAATGTCGGAATGTCAAAGAGTGCATTAAAGCTTTAAGAATAATTTCATATGAAGATTATCGAAAAGAAATAATTCTCATAAATAAGAAATTATCATGACTTATCAGAATATTTTTAATAACATTATTGACAGCCAACTTTTTGAAGTAAATTGGAAGTTTAATGAGGCAATTACAGCAAAATATTTTAGTATGTAAACGTTGGCTATATGGATGTTATCTTGCAATAAACGTTTAACGCATTTCACGTCAGATCAATATCCGCGATGCCGTTATTAATTAAAGCGGCTTTTATCGGATTGAATAAATTTTATGAAAAAATATAAGCGCGAATATCTGTATTTGTGCGAAACAATGCTGCATTATGTGGCATGCGCTTGCAGTTTTTAATGAATTGATTTGAACGACGTGGGACGACCCGCCTCAGAATCCGTTTATCATTTTTAAACAAAATGCATATAAAACGTATTTAGATATTACACATTTTTACCATCTACAGGAAATTGTTAACTGTACTTTTTTATGTAGATTACGCAGATAGACCGATAGCATTTAAACATGCTGACAAAATTCAGAAAGACGGTGCCTGGTTAATGCCCGATCATGTACATGGATACAAGGATCTTCGTTTCGCACAAAAAATCGACAATCCTCGATCGTATTATTCTATTTTACGAGGTATGAATAAAAGGATCCTACTTTCACCTTTTATTACGATGATATGAATTAACAGTAGAAGTACCAATGTTTCTTACTCACTAAAAGGATCAAGGATAAATATTATAGAAATAGAGAAAGTAATAAGAATATTTTAGTATAAAGAACATAATTATTGAAAAATAAAAAATTTTCAAAATCTTATTTTTTACAAGAAATATATTAATCTAAAAAATAGACACGATTATTAATAACTGCCCGATACTTCTAGTATTAATTCGTTGATTTATTCGCATATTTTGCGATTTAAGATTTATGAAAGTAACCAATTGTTTCTTAAATTGATCTCATTAAAAAAGAAATATTGAAAATGTTTCAATTTTATCTCAAAATCTATATGAAGCCAAGGATGCATTGTTCAAAAGAACACTAACAGTACGTTTGCAATAATAAACGCCAACATCTTTAAATGTTATAAAAGGTATTGATCATATTATTTTCGCTAAATTAAATATTCTCTCGGAATACTTGGAGCACGTCGCGTATGTTGAACAGATATCGACTATCATACACGACGTCATTCATTCTTTGACATTACGCGAATCGTTTTTCCATAAAGAATAGCGTCGTATGAAGAAAAGAGCGTCACTGCTTCATTAATCCTTAAATGCGAGCAATTTAAGACTGTCCACGTGCGATTTTTCGCGCTCTGCAATGTGATTGATCTCTTTTCAGGTTCTCGAAATAGTCAAGGTCAAGGAGGATACACTCCGAGACTAGGTCGCGAGAATGAACACGACGCAACGAGTTTCCTGTAACTTGCCATCTTTGATCACGATTCGCGCCTCGCGGATTTGACGGATGTTGACTTGAGACAAAGAAGGAACTTACTGTCAAAAATGTCAGAAATGTAACATGCGGTGCTTTTGATTGTTTTTCCCTATTTGCATAGGCGATCCATCTTACCCTTGCACTTTGTACGCAAATTATGCAACAATACATAATCTGTACTTAAATACTGTACTTTGTAATCTTACATGCAATCCTGTCGCCTAGTATCGTCACGAAATAGCAATTCTCTGGTGAAGCAACCGATCTTGATGTAACTTGGCATGTTATTTTAAGCAGATTTTTATTCCGAAATACTCGATCCAATTCAATGTTTATTTTTATATACAAATAATGGAGAATAGAAATAAAAGTTTGATTTACACGCTCAGCTAATTGGTGATCTGTTTTTGATGACTGTACATATTTTCAAAAATTCAATTAAAAATAGTGTGTTCCTCATAATTATTTGATTACATATAACAATTTACAAATAGATTCTATTACTAATAACATTTGAAATTTGATACAACACTTTTAGTATATAATATAGAAAGCCATAGCCAATTATATTACAGGTAAAATCTTATAGGAAAAGAACAATCCTCATAGTTCGTTTTATTGTTAGTGTATAAATTGGGTACAGAAAAACAATGTCATATTGTTTCAATTTTCAATGCTTCCGTTAATTTTTCATCTGAAAAAATGTGATTTACACGCCGATGAATGTTATAAATGTTATAATCGAATTCAATTGAAGTTAATACGATACGCGGTACATCATTTTCTCACGAAATGCACAACGAACGTAATAAGACAATACAAATCATTGACTCGATGTATGTAAAATTCAATGATTTTATTAATTGACAAAGTGTTCATAATGAATATCTCCGTGTATAACGCACCGACGTGCGACACTTGTAACGTCCAAGTCGCACGTGTACACGAATGTGTGATATAATAACAAATATGTACACACGTAGAGAATATGTAACAAACTAGTGATACACTTTGGAGAATGAATGGAAGGGAAGATAATGAGACGCGGCCGGTTTGCTCGCGCTAATTAAAGGTCCATTCGTCTTGAAGAAGTAGTCGTGAAGTGTATATACAAAAAGTCGCATCCCTCATTTCGGGTTATTTGTTAGCAGACTAGAAGAGACTTAGGTCTAAGAGGTTCTTCACGCATCCATCCATCATTCATACACATTCATTATGGGCGCAAGCGGCCGCGGGCAGCTGGCCAGACAAGTGAGCAAGGCAGGCAGACAAGCATAGACAGACAGATATTCGATAGGTTGGACAATCGTGGCCGATATCAGTCCTTCGATCGAATGCTCCGTATACTAATCTCGGTGACACGCTGGCCGCGATACAGTGAGATATCGATTTTCTCTCTTGGCGCTTTCTCCGCATTCGTCGAACGCGCTGCATGCCGAAGGGAAGAACCACGTCGACTTAAACTGCACCCGCGGGAGATGTCTAATCACGACTACATTCTCGTTGTTTCCCAAGAGATGGTCCGGCTACTCGCCGATAACTACCTACTCATGCGATTTGCGAAGTGCCCATCAAAAATGGGTGTTTTCCATTCAGTGGTGAAAGTTAACTATGAACTTTTAATTATTTTTGCTTTCCATTTATAATTCAAATTTACAACACAAATCGAGATTAATTAATTATGTTAGTAGCGAAGATGAAGGGAAGGGAAAGAGATTTAAATTATAAAAATAAAAAATTTTTCTGTACGTTGCGATATAAACAATTGTAAATGACTATGAAACAAAGAAAAAATCTGAAAATAATATAAGTCTATTATTTATAGCTAAATTAGTGTACTTATAAAATGAAATAAATGGAAGTAGATATGTTTGAAGTTTGGTGAAAATTTTAGTGCAGATCATACAACAATGAAAAACACATCTATTGTCATCGCTATCGTTATCACGATTATGGAAGAGTACTCTTATAGAAAAGTACTATTGAACTCGCGAAAAAATGATGGAAAATAATTGCAAAATCACTCGAATTGAATATTGTACACTATTCATTTCAATGATTTTCTTATTAATCTGATAGTATTTTCCCACAAGGATATACTGCCATCAATTTCTCAATAATCACATTTATAAAAAGCAAATAATCTTGATTTATTTGTTAAAAAAAAATCCTAAAACTTGTTAAATTATAAAACAATATTATATGTCTTTCGAAGATGTAGATGTAAATATAAACGTATTTAAAATGTAATTGAAATTACAAACCACCTTATTTTTCGTATTATTAAATTTTATGTTCATATTATTAAATCATACTATTATTACGAAAATTACATATTATATTGTGCGTATTAAGTTTCACGCATAATAATTCTTTCCATTTATATTTATAATAATTAATTGTCTCCATAAATTATATGAATGAAAAACACCCATTGTACATTATACATCGACATGTGAGACCATTTCCTAGAATTATGTTGTTTACATATTCCTTGTCAATGTATAATGAAATACTCGAGAGTCACTTAGAGATATGCTCTACTCATTACATTTTTCTAAATGCAATGCGGAAGTCCATAAGATGATGAAAAAATATTAAAGACACTTTGTATGTCTTTAAATATTGGAGTTATCTGCATTTGATTATTGATCATTGATTGAGTTTTATATATAATTTTTTATATAACAAATAGAGATTAGGTGCACAAAAAGCGACACAATATTCGACGTTTAATGATAAATCTTTTAATTCCTAAAAGATTCACTTATTAACTTGTATTATATAACTTATCTTCATAAATAAATGATATTTAGAAATTTTGATTTTATAAATGGCAGTCCAGAATTGCGATTAATATTTTAAGGCTGCAAAATTTGTAATGTCCACAATGACCCAACGAACGCGTAATATTGAGATAAAAATTCTTCAGTACAATCAATATGACGTCATTATCAAATTTGCGATACCGATACATGATAGGATGATTCGACATGTCTTAAAATTCCACCAAGGAAACGTATACGGATCACTCGTTCGAAGCGAGCGCGTGCGTTCTCAAAGAGTCGATTTGTGAGCCATTCCTGACACGGTTAGTATTACCGCACGCTAATTGATGTTATCCAATAATACCCGGCCGCTAATGGATGTTCCACAGTATATTAGAATAACACTATTAGCGGGATATTATCGATTATGAAATCAGTATTGCGCAATAATACGAATCAGAGTGGAAAAGAATCCGGTGTTTTAGAGAGAAACGAACTCGTGCGGTGGTTGAATGATCCGCGGCGGTGGTGGCGGCGATAGCCGCAGGTCCATATCCGTCATGTCCGTTAACGAGAACGCGGAACTGCCGTTTGCCGTAATGCGCGGCCCCATATTGTCGTAAGGCGAGCCGGCGGCGACCTCGGTGGAGCGCAAGGCCCGACGCGGCAGCGTGGCGAAGCTAGATACGTTGATTGCCGCTGCTGACGGCAAAGCCGCGGTTTTGCCGCCAGTCGAAACGGTGGTCGTAGCACCGCTAACCGCGTGGACGGGGATGTCGAGGAGATCCGGATAGCAGCGCTCCGACGATGCGTCCTGTGGCAATGACACGGAGATGAAGATATTGCCGAAGATCCCAGCCGGCAGCACACCGGTGGTAAATTCCGGCGGCGGAGGCGGAAATATACCGGCGGTGGCCGTGGCGGTGCATGGAACCGCGCGAATGGTGTTCACCGAGTTGTCCGCGGGTCGCAGCCGTTCGACGGTGACCGCGGCCGCAGCCATAGGATCGCAAATAGAGCTGCGCTCCGCCAATTCGAGGTCACCGGTGCTACACGCCTCACCGATGCTGCCGTGACCGCTGCCGCGATCGTTACTATTGCCGGGCGTCGTAGTGGTGGTCACGGACAGGTCTAGCAGCTTCTTCTCTTGGTCGCCGAAACTACTGCTGCTTTGCAGCTTCACCTTCTCCCGTTTACTGTGCCGTCGATTTCCACCGCACAAACAAAGAACCAGCAACACGGCCGAGATGGAAGCACACGCGGCAGCCGCGCCGCCTCCAGCCAAACTTACCCAGAGCAGCCAGTTGTCGCTCTGGGAGAGAGTCGGGGCCGTATAAACACGAGGTATTGCCACGCTGACTGTGTCTCGCGCGAGACCAGCGATATTCTTCGCAAAACATGCATATTCGCCGGCATCGCTGTCACTAGCGTTGTAAACGGTCAGATTGCTCCATCGATCCCCGACGGTTCTGGACGCAGACTTGTCATTGGAAGGTATGCCAGCCTCGGACGTTGCGTAAATGACGAGAGTCCCCATGTAGGGTTGATCAGTCGATTTGGTAGCATTGACTGGTCCACCGTTTAATTGCCACCAAACTTCTGGCTCGGGATCGCCGCTCGTTCGACACGCCAAGCTGAGGTTACCGTTGGTTTCCTCTTGTATGCTGCTCGCCAGGACGAATACTTTTGGTTCACAAGCAAATTCCGTAGGTTTTACATCCTCCCACCTGCGGCCTTCCAATCTCGGTGGACCTGAACAAATTTGTGGCACGGAGTACAATTTGCTGGGTACGTCGGGGATAAGCCAGGTGCGAAAATCTCGTAGTCTGCAGTCGCATCTCCATTGATTGCCATCTAGCGTTAAGGTTTTCAAGCGAGATAATCCGGATATCACCGAGGACTCCAAATATTCTAGTTGGTTAGTATCCAACTTCAAGAATTCTAAGCCGGTTAGCCGGGCAAAGGCTTGTCCGTGTACTTCAGTCAAGGAGCATCGTTGTAGCTCTAAATTTCGCAGATGCTGCAGTACAGGAAACTGTAGATTACGCAAAGTACCGAGCGGATTTCCGCTAAGTATCAAAATGCGCAAGCGCTCGTTTCCGAGAAATGTATCCGGTTTCAAGACCGTTACGTGATTGTCCGACAGATCGATCTCGATGAGTATCCTCATATCTTTGAAAGAATTCGCATGGATATTGTAGATACCGGCATTACGCAGAAAGACCCGTTGCAGATTCACCAAGCCGGCCAGTTTGAATATCTCCTCTTTCAGAGCAGGTATCTTGTTGCCGGACAAGTCGAGCACTTGCATGTCCGGATCGAGGGATGCCGGCAGCGACGTTAGGCCGGCGTCCGGACACAAAGCGGACTTCTTGCCGGAGGTCCACTTGCATCGGCAAACCGCGGGACAGTCGGTCCAATCCGGGAAAGCGGCCGCCCGTGACAGCAAAGCGAAACACCCCGTTAAAAGGAAGAGGGCGAGTAGTATGCGCCCTCCTAGAGGGTGAGGCCTTGTCACTAACATAACACCGTCCTTTTATCGGTGTCTACCCGATGTCTACTGATCCCGTCTGATCCTCTTCTCGCCTCGAGGCGAGAACAGGCAGCTGGCTCCACCGCAACACGGTAACGACGACGACAACAGTTCTCCGTTTCACTGACGACCTACGAAACAAAGGCCTCGCATCAGCGTAATCGATTGTTTGTGTACTCAATACTTTGCGGTTGTCGCGGCATCCCATCAAAGGTTTGTGCTCGCGTCGCGTCAAATTTATCGTCGTCAGACACCGTTAGAGTTCGAACGCAAAGGTAGCGGACTGCTATCACTACCGGAAAACAGGAATTTAATATAGGCAGAAGAATAGGACGGCGGCCTACAAAAGATGTCGCGCATAAAAGGAGAAATATTACATTGCTGGAATAACAGATAGCTTGTGACAGATTAGAGGAGAACTATCTCGAGCTGTGGGAAAGAGCTAATACGAAACGATCGTTCATCACGATCCTCGATTTCTAGCATCTATGAGAGACGAATTTCATATGTAGAAGTTATATCTTTACACACGTGCGTGTATAGCAAGTTCGTAGCTATTTAAAACAGATAACATGACGGAATGCGTGAAAACGTCGGGTAGCGAGTAGAACAAAAGGGAGGAAACAGAATTACGGGTGAGAAGTTTCTCAGTCTTACTCGAGAGTCTCATTTCTGGCCGTCTAAGCGTGCCGTCCACGACACCGAATGAGGCCGTCATGCTCGCGTGGACGCTTCCATTGTTCCTCTCAGAGGTATTCATTTCGCAGACCAGTTCTCCGGGTTCTGTCGCACCAGCAGCATTGTCAGCGAGTTCTCAGAGCTCATCCTGATTAAGTGAGCGCCATAAGCGCGCGCGGACCGTAATCCAGCCAGCCACTCTCCTTTATAACTGCTGCGATAATCTAGAAGAAGATTACGAGTCTCATATAAATTATATTCTTAACGTTATTCTCAACGTCGGAGCGGAATACACTTACTTGCGTGTGAAGTACCAGGCAAGTTCCCCGTTCGAGCTTGCGACGATCGCACCACGAGGCTGTTTATTTAATATGCGGCTCACATAAGTATAGAATCGAAATCAGAAAGAGAGCGCGCGTGACAAACTATCGATTATGCGACCGATATGAATTTTAAATCCCGCCTCGGTGCTCGTCTACGCGGTCAGCATATTAATCAACGATGGAATATGCCTGTCTCGCCATATTAATTGCTGAATCTGCTAACGGTGCTACTAACATCCCCCCCCTCGCCCCGTCCCATCCCATCGGCGCGCGTCGTAATCCACACCAGGCCGCTTACTATACTTATCATAAATTAATCGTGAAGAAGCATTCGTAGTATCACGATTAGCTCTTTCATGGAACACGAGTCTGCCGAGTTGCGGCGAAGAGTAGGTCGGTGTCACCTTTCCGCTGGCTTTCGCAGGCGCGGAATATGACACGGTTACAGCGTAATTGAGTTGGGCGAAAGTTTCTCGTCGAATTGGCGGCGGGCAGTACGGGTAGTTTCAGTTTACTAGAGTCCATCTAGTTCGTAAACGTCGTCAAGGTGCTTCGTCGCGCGAATTAGCGACATCGGTCGCGGTACTGAACTTTGTCGATCAACTGGGATCCTTTTTGGTCTCCCTCCGGCTTTCCTTCGCTTCTCCCCCTTTCCCTCCGCGGTGTTGGCCGATCTTTGGCTGAACTGACGAACGCGATGTTGGTCGGCCATCAACCGCAGGCCTTCATCAGTTTACCTCAAACACGTAAACTCGCCTCGTGAACTCGAATTAGCGCATGTAACAGGGCGAAAAAGATTCCCGCGGACGCGTTTAACCAATCACGGGACCGTTTACAGCCTCCCACCGACTTTAAAGACGAACGTATACTGTATCTCACACCCTCGAAATTTCATCGACTCCATATCGCGCAGTCGTTCTCTCCGCAACTTACAGTTCCACAACTCACAGGTCCAATGACTTCACGCAAACTTTGTTGTCTACTACACCGCCACGGTTGCGTACCGAGAGATCAATCGACCTTTGTCCCTCAATCGAGAGACAAACGACCTTTGCGGACTGTTCTTATTGTCGGAATTCTCGCGAGGAACGGAAGAGTGAACGGAGAACGTTCTACCGTTTCTTTCTTTCTCCGAAATAAATGGCGATAATAATGGCGATGCGTTCCTACACGTCGCTACACGCACTTGCCGACGTTTTTCCTCATCACGCGTACCCTCCACCGTAAACTTCTCCGTGTTCGCTCTCACGAGAGAACACCCCCCACCTGCGCCATGAGGTCGTCGACTGACATCGATGTCCTCCAACGCTTTCTTCTCTTCGCCGATCAATTAATCTCTGTACCGGCGGAGCCTCGACGACAACGGGCATCCGCACAAGTCGCTCTGATCAAATTCGATCTCTGCTGGATTGCGCGAGAGATGTGACAGAAATTGCACGGAGATCGTTTCATCATTGGAGCCCATCATCTCTCGGTCTCTTTCGGAAGATACGGTCTTTAGGTTTACTCCGAAAGATACTTCAGGCGACCGATTGGAGGATTGCGAGCAGCGCGTCGGCACCCAAATCCAGGCCGGGTGCCCTGATATCACGTCACTCTCCGTCTTTCGACGAACGGCCGCGGAGAGCCGCAGATTTGCCGCAGCGGCCACCGACACGATGGATCTGTATCCGCGTACCCGTCCCTCTCTCGCGCACGCGGCGCCCTCTCCTCTGCGTCCTCCGCCCTCCACCCCCGCGTTCACCTTTCTCTCGCACGAATCTTCCCACTTTGCGTTTCCCTCTCTCTTTCTCCCTCTTTATCCCTCTCTCTTCCTCCCGTTCCCTCAGTACACTACCCCCCGCTATGTGCCGTTCACCCCTTTCCGGTTTCCTAGTCGCATAGTCGTTTGCGGGCAGCACCGTCGAATTCTGGGTAGCGGTTCAATGATAGTAATATCCTCCCCTTCCTACATTCAATCCCCTTCCTATTTGCTTCTTTAACATTCTTTGAGACTTTTCTTTGGTGTATCTTAGTCTCTTGCGAGGTAAGGATTCCGAGAAGATTGTTTCACGTACCTCAGTGGGATCGGTCACAAGAACGTGAAGCGATAGAGGCGCGACAGCGCGGAATCCGTTGAAAGCTGATAATGGTTTGACTGGTGCAGGCGCAGCTACTTCGGAGAGAAATCGATTTTCCCTTTGGATAGCTGCGACGCTAAGGTTGTCGTTTGAACGTTGAGCTAGGATTAACTGGGTTCTGCTCGCGGATTCTGCGTTATCGACTAGGTGCACTTGCAATATTCAGTTCAAGTTTCTGCAAACTTTAACTTCTGACCTATCAGTTGCATCACTACTTTATAGACAGCAAAGTACTTTGAAGTTACTAACAATATCGAAGCATAGACAGTTATTATTTAGATAAGAAAATTTGTGAAAGAAAATCGATAATAGCAAAATGGGAAATAGTTTCCAATTAGCGAAGATGATGAAGAAATTCAATTGCACTTTCAAACATTTATTAAAAATAATACCAGGATATATTAATTATCAACAAATAGCCATTGTTTAGACGGATTTTGCGAGGATAAGAAGAATTGCAGATTTCTTTATATAGGACAGGAGCGGTTAATTGATAGGTAGAGGAAAAATCGAGCAAAACTACCGGGAAATGTCTCATTTTATGCGTTTTTTCAAGCTTTTATTATAAGAATATAGTATAAACTTTTGCTCGCGATAGCGCTCTCCGTTGCGCGTGAATTTTTATACATATAATTGCATCTCTTAACCCCTCGCGCAGGCCACGATAGTCATAGCTTTTTTTCGATAGTTTACCGATATATATATAATAATAGATCTTACGATTAGCTTATCTCGTCTAACTTGTGATCTATAGGTATATTTGGTTTTTCTTCTTCTGATTTAACTGGAAACATACTTGGCAATTCACGTCTAATAAGTACAACGAAGCATTTTTTTTATCTCGACCTCAACGTGGGCGTCGATGGTCGTCTTCTTCGCACGTTCTATCTGCCGTAATTTTTTTTGTGACCCGGCGTCACCCGCCTGTAATTGATATGTCAATTTTTTTCCTTACAGCGAAGTTCCAGCTCGTTCCGGGGAGAAGCGTAGTTACTGCAAATGTTGACCTCACGGCAGTGCTGGGTATTATTTCCAGCTATTGGCTGAAAGGGTATACAATGGAATGATTTTTATCAGAGAAAAGATATGCTTTTTTATAAGCTGTGGCAGCTCCTAGGCAAAGAGATTCTAATAATAACTCAATAAAAATTCTCATAATTTAAAAAAAAAGAAAATTGTGCGTAATTTTGTAAATTTTATGATGATTAGAAATGTATATATTAATTTTATTTTATTGGTATATATAAGAGTTTAATCAATTTTACTTAATACCTTTGTAATATATGTCCTTGTTCATCGTCGGACAATTCTTCGGACCCTGAACACATGATATAAGAATTAGCGCAATTATTTTTATAATAGAAAAAATACATATTGATATTATTATAGCATACCTGAACATTGAAATCAATGTTTGTCCGAACGGGACGATGATGAAGGGGTTGCGGTGGTCTAAAGTTATTCGCAAGCGGTGCGTTTGGCTGTTTTTCATCCCCTTGCATTAATTGCCTCAGAGCGTGTAGCTATAATAATTATGAAAGTATAATAATTGTGAAAGCTATAATAATTAAGAATTGTAAAGCATAATATAAATAGAATTTAATATTTTGAATGCTGTTCTTCTTTTACAGAGTATTTGACATAAGTAAAAGATACTATTAAACTATTTAAATTTAAGAAAAATAATATATTTTTATATGAATATGATATAATTCGTTCGTATAAAGAGATTGTATTTATCGATGTATTTTTTATATTTATAACTATAAATGAGCTTGAATATTATATAAATATCAAGCCCAAAAAATAAAAAATAAATATCATTCTTAATCTGAACCAACATTCGTTATTGAATAACATGGTATGAGGCACAAATGATTTTATTGCCTCGCTGAATGCGATCGATATCAATAATAACAGAATTTGCAATTCCAATGGATAGCTAATTTAAATACGTGATCGATCATCACAAATATTATTATATGAGTATGAGATTGCTTAAGTTATACATTAGAAACAAACATTTGTCGGTTTACTCGATGCAGTTATTTTTATAAGATTTCTCAATGAAACTCCATTCTATTAATAAAGTCAGCCGCTGTACTTAACTTGAGAAAAAACTAAACAGCAACTCACTGAGCTAATTACGTATTCGCCAATATACATACCTATTTCGTGCGCTACAATAAGATTATCGTGAAGAACAAGATTTTAAATACTTTGTTATTTTTACGCTATAGAGAATTTGTTCATTCTTGAAATCAAAACATCTCTTGTTCAATTTTACGCTTGAAAGAACAAACGACTAAATGTCAAACACTGTCTTCTTTTTTTTTTACAGATTCCTGTAAAACCCGTCAAGCATGATTTATGATTACATTGCTCCAAGGTACGAGCTTAGTAAGTGCCTCATTTCCACCCTTATTTCGCAACTTACTTTATCCATTCGTTAAAGCACGACCGTCGTTCCTCGATGTTTCAAAGACTCTGTCTCTCTTAATGATCGGAATTGCATAATTGAATGGGGCCGCCGTACTTCGCGTCACGCGCGCGAACGCTCGAGTGCGGGGGCGTGTGTATGCATTTTATAAGAGCCGGCAGCGGCGATACTTGCCTGCTGCTTGGTGATGTATATAGGCTTGTTGAGGATGATCCATGTGGTGGTCTCGTGACACGCCGGCATCGTGGTGGAGCCGTCGTACGTCATGTAATGCTTCGTGTCCGGCAGAAGTTCGCGCACCCCGAAACGTTTAATTTCCATGGCCTGCCCTGTGCAATTCATACGATCGATAACGTCAACTTCGTTCGTGTATACGTAATGCATACACGTGCAATGTACGCGTGTTACTGCCCGATTGCTGCCCGATTGCTGCCCGATGCCACGGTACACACAGCTGATACACATATTGTTACGTATCACTAAAGTTACCGTGCATACACCGCTCGATTGTATTTGCATACGTCAAAGAAACATTCGCGTTCCCTTAAAGAATGATGGTAATTATCGATTTATCTTCCCGATAAAAAGTTGGCGACAATAGCCCGTGCAAAGTTTTTAAAAAGTTATAACGCATGCTGCCATCAAACTTTCGAAGGTACATCAATCTTGCAACTTTTTCATTCGAATTGTACTTTTATCTCAAAACATTAATTTATAGAGAAAAAAGAATAAATGAGAAATGAACGCGTTAATATACATATTTCAGTTTTTATCAATTATCGATTTGTGGAAGAAAATTCTTAATGTATTAAAATGTATCGTTAAAATGTTATTTGAGTTAAACAAAATGTTATTCATCACTGCAAAAAAAAAAATGGTATTTTATAAATATTCGTTCGTTGCGTCGTTATGAAAGAAATGTAATCCTGCATTAATTCGTTCGATATGCTAATCTTGACTGATATGAGAACTCTCTGAGAATTTTTAAACTCATGCAGCTAAAATTCGTCTGCTAAAACTAGATTATCGTTTTTGTTGAATTGATCGCTACTCCTCCGCGTCGTACTGTTATCCCGGAATTCGTTACGTTATTGAATTTCTCACCTCCGTATTTGATTTTATCCAACTGCTGCGTGAACGTTCTCAACTCCGGGTTCGAGAGGTCGCCCACCTAGAAAAGGACCGAGATCGCCTATGACGCTTATTTCGAACTTTATTTAACATGTGAGTATTTATAGGAGAGATTAGGTATGTACCTGTAAAAGAAGCGATACCGCCACGATCCCCTGCGCCCTGTGCAGGGCGTCCGAGAAGTTGTTATAAAGCTGCGAGTTGAAGCCGAATATCTGAAGCTACGAGAACAAAAGGCTTTGAACGTATTTAGAGACTTAAGATTAAAGAACTTTTTTTTTCTTTTTAATTTAAAAGGGCATCAACGAGAATTTAATTTCGATTAAATTCTTCCACAAACAAGCTTTGAAGTTGAAACGAAAAAAGATCGCGAGGAATGTTCGGAGGTTTTGAAATATTTTTATTTGTCTCTGTCATTTCGTACCTCGGCAGGAAACGCATGTCCATCGACGGTGTGCTCGCTGCCGATGCGATCGTCCGCGCCGAAGTGCAAATGAATCTCGTGAAATTGATAACGATAACTGAGCGGACCACCGGAGATATTGACGGGATGGCGGGTGTCGTTTTCCACAGCGAACACAACACTATGGCCGGTGTTCGCTAGTACGCCATTGATTCTGTGCTTATCCAAATGAAGCGGTTGTAAATTCGGGTCGAAAAGCAGTTGATTAGGATCGAGATTGACTGGTGATTGTCTTCGACCTTTGTTACAGAGCCACCATTCCGGGTTGATGAGACCCCAGAAGGCAGGACCTTTGAATAATCGAAGGAATTTTTCAGATCATATTAGATAACAAAAGAGAAGGATATTTGATTGATAATGATACCAATTTGGAAATCGATCTGGCTTACCAGAAATACCGTCGTATGTCCACCATTCCTCCCAGCTAACGGGTGTCGATTCTGCAAATATTTTGTTATTAATAAGTGATATAATCTCTATGAGAAATCCGATAATTCAGCATAAATTTATGAGAATTGGATAAATGCATTGTTTGGCGCTGAGAATGGACAAAAGACTCTTTGTGTCGATTGAATTGCATTAAGCAAATGTATCGGACGTCATAATCGCTTCTAATAGCATAATATTATTTATTCACTGAATTACGATTGAATGATCCAACGTCCAGTGGAGTAAAAAGCTTTTAATACTCGAATTTCTTATATAAAAATTCAATAATAGCTGCGTCAAACTTTGATAAATATATCAGAATTAAAATACTTTGTAAAATTAAAATATTATATTATTATATTATTATATATTGAATATGTCTGTTTCAATTTAATATTGTTTCAAATAAAAAAGGCTCAAAGGTTAAAAATAATGTCTACCAGGTGGTAAAGACAAATATAGGATAATGAAAAAAAAATTTTTTTCTATCGAGATCACGTATAGAAAAATATTAGAAACTCATAACAATGTTGGACATACAAACCTTTTATCAAAATGACAACAAACACTCCCCAGACACCCAGGAAGACGGAACTGAAGGGGGCCATTCCTAGCACTGTGCGGTCTTCGTCAATTGAACATCATTCGGCTCGTTTCTGCGACACAGAGAGAAGGAGAACCAGTTGATTCACGGGCTGGGTTCGAAAGTGCTCGCGTGTCGCGCACCCTCTCATGTACCCCTTCGAGGCCCGCGGAGGTCGCGACTTTCGCCCTCTTGGGCGAAATACTTCAACAGCCTGAACCATCCACGAGAGACTCCGATGAGCTCCGGTAACTTTCGAGGGAGAGAAACTTGACGATCTACGATAACGTAATTGATCCGTCAACCGTACCGCCCCTCTAAAAAGAACAAAAAAGAAAGAAAATCCGCGAACCGCCGTCGTCGGTTCTAATCTAATCGTTTGGCGTCACGCAACGCGACGACTCCGACGCCGACGAACATCGACGTTGAATTTGCATCTCTGACGCTCGTTCCGCACGAGAGGATTATCGTGTGGCACGATAACGCTCGCGGGTGACTTTCACGTTCGTGTGAATTCTCGCGTAGCCGTTACAACAAGTCCGTAATCGGATCAGTCATCCGTTGTCTTCAGCAAAGGGAAAAGCTCTTTCTCTGTCTCTCTTATTACTCGCGGTATTTTCGCGGAATGCATGCAACAGAGGAAGTATCAAGTGAGGCGCGAGTCCGAGCATCACGAGTAAGAAAGAAGAGACAAAATCCACAGTCATCGTTGTCCGGCGTCGCTTAAATGGGGGCGGGGTTCTCTCTTCGCTCGATCCCCACTCTGGTCCATTCTGTGGAGTCCACTTCACCCCGGGTTCCTCCACGGTACTCGAACGGTGTATTCTTAGGTCAGGGAAAACTCGAGTGCGCGGCTCGCTTCGATCGATCGATCGGATCTCCACACGTCCGTCCACGCGAAGAAGAAAAAAAAAAGAAAAGAAGCTAGCGAGAGCGAGTGAGAGAGAGAGAGAGAGAGAGTACGTGCTTTCCGCACGCTCGTGAATTTCAAAGGATAGCCACTCTTCGTCGTCGCCGCGTCAGCCGCACGGCTTATTCTCTTTTTCTCTTCCTCTCTATCTCCCTTTCTCTCTCTTTTTTTCTCTTTCTTTCTTGCCTCGCCTTCGCCGATGTGTCTTCGAGATAGATACTTTTATCGCGCATCGAAACTCGCTGCTGAAATATCTCGAGCCTTTGCGCCCATCGATCGTGCTTCGCACGTAGCCACTTCATCCTGCTTTAGTCGCCTATCGACCGATACAAACGGACTTTCTCCCAAAACGCCAGAAGTTTGTGTTCAAATTTTCACTGTTCTCGTCAGAAATAAATTCAAGAAATACGGATACAACTAAAAAATAATCAATCAGATTACACAAGATAGATTAGTTACGAAATTGACCTGGAAAAAGAAATCAATTTATCATTAAATCTGATAAGATCGGAATTAATGATAAAATTATATTCTCTTTCTTGATTAAATAAATAATATTCTATATTAGAATTATATATATGTGATATAAATAGAGAAAGAGAATTGAACTAATCTGAAATTAAAGACAATTCTTGCGCGCGCGCACATCGATAAAAACCAGCTCTTCTAATCACATTGTCATCATTTGACGTTTTTTTTATCCCGTGATGAATCGTTTAAATCTTTGAAGTGAAACGCTTTAAAACTGACAAAGAAAAATTCGATACTATACTATGACATTTTTTTAATTTGTCAACCTGTTTCTACATACAAATCACTCAGCATTTAGAGAAATGTCAGTGTTGTTTAAAAAAATAACTGGATTTTTATTACATTTTAGTTTATTTTTAGAAGATTATCAATCGAACAGTAAAATTGAAATTTGAGTTTTTACGAAGAATATAATTTTAAAAACTTATTTATTATTATTATTATTACTTTTAGTAGTAATTGAAAACAATGACGATTATACTTAGCATTATACTGTATGACTAATTTTGTGAGTCTCGTATTTTGAAAATTATACATGTACAAATTTTAATAAAATATCTCACACTTAGAGAAGTGCTATGTGATATATCACTCAACATAATTTAGTCAATTTAATTATTTACTTTTTTTGCGAGAAAGAACACCAAAAACATCAAATTATCGATATATCGTTCGAAATAATTAACACTTGTAGTACGTTCAGCTTCATTAGTTTTTATTTAGTGACTCGAAGGGGATTAACTCGATATTTCGCGAGGTCCGTCATACCCACGGGAAACGATGCGCGTAGGAATCTTGATCGATTTACCGTATTACCAGAGTGCAAGCGTTCATCTCTTGTTGCTTCGCGTTTCCAGGCCGAGCGAGTGGCTAAACTCAAATTGTTATCACCGCTAATCGATTAATCGAACGATGTTCCACCGCCGGCGAGCTTCTCCATCCCGAGCAACAAACATTCCATCCGCGCGTTCTGAATCCCAGACAAACGCGATGGTAAGGACCGACGCGGATGTCTCGTTCACACAGAAGAAAAGT
Organism: Acromyrmex echinatior; assembly: GCF_024713525.1. Classification (NCBI taxonomy): domain Eukaryota; kingdom Metazoa; phylum Arthropoda; class Insecta; order Hymenoptera; family Formicidae; genus Acromyrmex; species Acromyrmex echinatior. Next base: position 9,262,611 of record NC_141855.1, on the reverse strand, counting down.
GTCCCCCCCCTCCTCCCTCCCCTCCTTCCTCATCGCACTATACCGACCATCTCTCTTACATCTCTCGATCGCTTTTCGCTACGATTGCTTTCCTCTCGTAAATCGCGATTCCTTCATACCTTAATCCGCTTCTGCTTCATACGCTGTATTCACATCTCACACACCGCGCGTTTCCCTTTACACGTCTCTATTTCCCTCGTTTCCTTATACCTCGCTTCTACTCCGCTTGATCGCTCCTACTTATAGCTTCATGCTTCAGTTGCTCGCTACCTCATACCTGGATCGTCTTGCTTTTCATATCATCTTCATGACGCCGCGACGCCGCGCGCAGTCACGCGACGAAGACATATCCTGACGTTTATCCTGTCAACTACTAAACCGTCTTCAGCGCATTCGACGCGGAAGCGGGCTTACGGGTGCTGATCGAGGATGATTGAGAAGTATAGAGGGAAAGAGAGATAGAGGAAAGAGGAATAGAGAAATAGAGGAAGAGAGGAAGATAGAAAGAGAGTAGGTGCACGCAGGTGCGACGGGGGGCAGGAGCGCGCGCGAATCGATCGCGGGGTCCGCGACGCGAAACGCCGCGACGCGGCGACGAACGAACGGTGCGGCCGAAAATTCGCGTGACGAGAACGCGAAATGGGGAACGCGCGCGGCGTCTCCCTTGCGGAAATCAATAAGCGGCGATCGCTGAGAACGTGGTTTCTCCGCGCCGTCCTGACGCTTCCCTTCCGCTTTTCGTCGACGATGCGACGATTTCGATCTCGCGCGCGCGAACCGGCAAAAAAATTCTACATATCCCCCTGAAGAAAGAAAGAACCTACCCCCTCTGTACGTATACGGTTCGCCTCAATCTCGTTCGCTCGTTGAGCTACCACTAGGGGATACTAACCGTGGACGACGAAAAGGACGACGTCTTTCTTTTCCTCCTCCTCCTCCTTTTCCGCCGGCGCACCACTTCTTCCACCGATCTCGCCGTCGACCGCGGCCACGACAACGCGCGCCACGCAGGCCGGTGTCCTCTTCGAGGACGATGCCGCCGGAGGACGATGCCGCCGTGCGCGTCGCGGCAGATTCGCCGATTCGCGGCCCGGCGCCCGAGAGCTTCCCACGGATACTCCCTGTCTTTTATTCTTCCGATTTTCTCTCCGCGCTATCTCGTATATTTCCTCCTCTTCCACCTGTCCTACCGATTTCTGTCTTTTTTTTTCCCCTCGATCACGGAATAATTTCGTTAAAAGCGCACGGCGGCGAAGGAACGACGAAGGAGGAACGACTGCCCTACGAGGCGACTGTATACGTCCCTCCTCGCGCGTCCTCACCCCCTACACCCCTTCTCTCGCTTGAATCCCTTTCTCTATCCCTCGCACGGCAGCTACCCTCGGCATCTCTCTTTCTCTCTCTCTCTCTCTCTCACTCACTCACTCACTCACTCACTCTCGACGTTATCGTGGCGCACGCGCCAGGTGTGTCCTTCCTCTCTACCCTTCGCGTGCGCGCTGAGCGCTCTCTCCATTCTCTCTCTTTGCCTATCTCACCTTCTCTCTTTCCCCTTTCCCTCCTTCATCGCCCTCTCGCGCGCGCGATCTATTTCGTATTCGTTCCTCCTGCGCGTCCCGCTCTGCCCGTTCTGCCCGCTCAGCTCGCTTGCTACGTTCGCGCTTGTTCGGCCGCCGCATCGACGCGTCCGGACACGGAGGACGAGATTCTTGTGCCTTCGTTCGCTCGCACGTTCGCCCGTTCGTCCGCTCGCTCGCAGCCACCATCATCATCGTTTCTCGTCGTCAGGACGTTTGCGCACTCGAGCCACTGTTGGCACGAGTCGGAACAAGAGGAATGAAAGCATGAGGGAAAGGGATCACCCGGAGAGTGGAGACGCTCTCTCTCCTCCGTCCATCAGTCATGAAGGAATCCCGCGCGAGCCGGCTCGAATTACGGCGAATTGACCTATTTGCCTCAAAGGGGTGGGTTAGTTGCGCTCCTTCGGTAGGAGACGAGCCCGCTCTTGCGAGAAGCGTCCGGAATCGTAAGCCGGATAAGGGCGCAATGTCGTAGAGCGCGACCTCGAAGCCGCTCTCTGCAATTTCCCTTCCCTTTGTATGCAAGCGGCGGCGCTCGATTGCACAAAAGGGAGAGGGATCGAGGGTCGGAAAATCTTGGAGCGAATCCCTCCCTCCACTCCCCCCCTTCTCTCTTTCTCTCTCTCTCTCGTCTTTACCCTTCGTCTCTCTTCGGCCATCGGATTCGCGTTTCTTTTCTTCTCGAGACTTGCCGCGCGTAACCAGAGCGCGCTATTATATCGGGCGTTCGGTCGGTCGATCCCAGGGTTGCTCCCGCTTTCCGGAGAAGTATGCCAGGAATTTATAGAATCCATCGGGGATATCGGCAAACTGATCCCATCCCGTCTGGATATTTCTTGAACCACCACAAACGTAGATATACAATTCTGAACGGATATTCGAATTATAATTATCGCGTTGCGGAAATTAGATTGATTGGCACGAATTTATTAATAACTGACATGTGGATCATTAACGTGTTTTTGTACATTATGACGCGACACAGATTACGGTGACGGTATACGATACGTATTAACGTGCAGACTCTATAAGAAAACGTCGTAGGTATTTATGATAAATGTTAGAAATGAGAGCATATGGCATATACGTATTATATACAATACGTATTATGTTACTGGCAATATTATTATTAATATCGATATCATTTGATGTATCAATAATAGCATAAATGATTAAACTTTATATATATATATGTAATTATATACATTCTGAGTAAATAATTAAAAACAATGTACATTTACAGAAGGTGACTTTCATTTTCTAAATTTTGCCCGTATACGTTTCCGGAATGAGTCAGTTATATTTAATTTCAGAGTTCCGAGAATATCATTGCCAGAGAGAACTCTTCGCAGAAACGCTTCTATTTCCGTGAGTTTCCTCGCGTTTTCCCTCGATTGAGAAAGGCTCGGCTCCTCCCGGGCAAGAGATGTAGGCGGCATCGCCGAGCGTTAATCCTGTCATCGACATCGGTCCGCGGAACTTTACGGCGGCGACTTTCGGCTCCGCCGTGAGAGTATATCGATAGACACATCGGGGCGAAATTACGCTCGGGGATCCTCTGGCGTTGGCGTTTCGAGGTCACCAGGCGCCCCCGCCAGGATCTCCGGCGCGCGGATACACCGAAAAGCCCCTGACTGGTCGACTCTACGCGGAGGCGCTTATCGATTTTCAAAGCGGCATTGCCCCCCCGTGAACGTCGCTCTTCCAGCAGGTCGTCGTCGTCGCCGTCGCCGTCACCGTCGTCACCGTCGTCCTCCACGTTCTCTTCGTCTTATACGCCAGAGACAGAACGAAGAAAAGTGATAGAAAGAGGATTGGACGAGGAGCTTTTGGACGATCGTGCGACCAACCGAATCGATAAGACGCGTCCTAACATCCGGATGCACTCTCCCGGCTGCATCTGATTGCCCATTGCACATGCACGCCTGTTTGTGGATATTGGATTTGCCGCGAGACTTATGCCCGAGCCTCGCTTCGGCACGTTTCATAACGGCGGTTAGAAGCGGCGGCGGCAGCGGCGGCAGCGACGAGTGACGACGATTATGGGTTATCGATATTGCGGACTTAGCTCACCGCGCGCGAGCCGGGACGCTCATGGATATGCAAAAATGTAAAAAAGCGCTTTCCCAGACAACGTGGGCGGGAGGGTATTTGGACGGCGATCGTGTCGCTCTGGCGTGAGCAAACTAGTTTGCCTCTTTCGGGAACACGTCAAGAGACGCCGCCGGATCTGAAAGCCTATGGCCACCGGACAAATTCAGGGCGGTGTTTTTGGTCGATGTCCGATAGTCTAACGACGAGAGGCGGTATAAAAAGAGGCACTGCACAGGAAAGGTGTGGAGAGGAGAAAATTTATGGAACCATTACAAAGCGGAAACGTATGTTATAGCAGAATAAATTATGCAAACGTTTTGATATGTTTACGTAATTTTGATACGCGCGTAAATATGTATCTGTTTGTAAAAGAAAAATTGCGCACGGTAGATTGTGTTTTTCATAAATAAAACTGTTTGAACGAAGAAATCGATTAAAGAAGAAGTATGAAAAATAAAAGTTTGCCTTGAAAAATATGAGTACTCGCCATCAAGATTTCTTAATATTTATCACACAACTGGTTCTACAGTTTCGTCTGACTAACACGCAAGTGTTCTACTTACACGAGAGATAGCGGTTCATCATTGTGAAAATGTATAGAGGCAATTAGCCGTGTCACATGACATTATGTTCTGTCAAAACTTTAGGCAGCTTTAGAACCGTTATTAACGTCTACAACGTTTCTATATCGTATATTTCGTACACTCTAAAATGCTACTATATGATTATTCAAGCCGAAAATACGAGTTTAAATTAGTGATTACCTTGCAAATTTTGGAAGTTTAAATTAGAGAGAGAGAGAGAAGCAATTCATGTATTCCGCTTTTCCACAGGAGAGACGGTAAATATCTCAGAGGGCTTTCAACTCTTTAAACGATCGTTTGAACGCGTAATTGCTATAACTGGATGCTGTAAGCATGGCGCGGCTTATGAATAGTAATTCGTGCATTATTATTAGCTTTGACTGCAACGATCTAATTACTATCAGTTTCCGATATCGTACTTATTAGTAGTCATCCAACGCAGATTACAAATGCGAATTCCACAGATGAATGAAACAAAGAACAGAAAGTAAGAATAATGACCCATTGACCTCAGCATGAAAATAGTTTGTATTTTTTTCTTAAAAACAATTATATCTATAATATCTAACATAATTTTTTTTAAATCTTGTACAGCAAATATTTTTTTATATTTCATTAATTATTATTAAAAAATTCTTTATTTTAATTTGCAGATTTACTTTGAAGACTTCATGGAAATATCGCAAAAAGATTAGATAACTGATTAATAAAAACTATTTCTGGAACTAGTCGTCCTATTAAAGTTTCAAATACAAAATTTTTATATCCCTTATATTAATGAATTATGTATCATTGTTAAAGTAAGACGAAAGTGAGCATTTTTGTACTTAAAAAAAACCAATATTTTACATTGCAGGGATAATATTCTTTTTCTGCTTTTAAGTCAAAGAGTGATGTTCTTTTCATTCTGCACTCAGATACTTGGAGTCAGCCGTTAATCGAAGTCATGGGTAATGTCCGGAAAATTACCTAGGCATCCAGGATAAGACCCGAAATATCTTAATACTTGTCTGTAGACAACGTGACTTCCAAAATATTCACCAGGGAGGAGAGATAGAGAGAGGGAGAGAGAGAGAGAGAGAGAGAGAGAGAGAGAGAGAGAGAGAGAATAAGCAACGAATTATTGTTCATCTAATTCAAATAGATTTTTCAAAATTGAATACAAGATTTGCCATACTACATTATTGCGGAATATTACAAGATTATAATAAATGATAACGTTTCTCGAAATTTCCTTCTAATTGACTATTCGTTAAGGAATTATTAAAGTAGAGTAGATTTTGTAATATCCTTTGATAATTTATCGATAAGGATCTCCAATATTCATAAGGAGGATTTCAACTTGTATATACATTTGTGCTTTCAATTTTAAAATTGTCAAAAATTCACACATTGAATTTCATCTTATTTTCGTATCGTTTATAAGCATTATGTTACCTTCTATTTGAATTTCAAATTATCACAAAAGACATCTCACCAAGAATTCCCAGCCGTGAGATCTACCCGAACATGCGGCAATAACAAGTAGTAGCTGCAATAAAAAAAAAATAGAGGGAAGGAACAGTCGCTCGAAGTTACTTTTTCGAATAGTAGCGATGAAACATTCTTTTCAGAAGTCGAATACAGAAACGTCGTCGGTCGCAAAAATCCAATAAAGACGGTGCTCGTAAAGCGAAGCAAAGAAAGGATTACCATACCGACGAGAATAATGCACGATGAAATGTGATGGTGAATTATAACGGAATGTCATCACATTCTTGGAATGTTAAGAAAAAAATACTTTTTTTCGTTGCGATTTTACATATGTAAAACTATGAGGATCCAACGATTTTCGCTACTATAATCTCGTGCGTGCCATCTCTTATCTCCAGAAATCGAACACTGACAATTTAATACTGAAAGACAGTAATTAATTACTTATTTTTAATATTAACAACACTATTATTTAATGTCTTTAGTACTCTAAATAAGCAATTAATTATTGTCTTCCAGTAATAAATTAGCCATTAGATTTCTATAAAAGATTGGCTCGTTATCAATATTTAGATAATTTATATACATTGATTTAGATTTAATTAATTTTCTTTAACATTATATTTTATTTACATTATTTATAGACATATGAGGTTTATACAAAAAAATATAAGATTCAAATTTTGATTGAAAATATCTCGATATAAACTACTTCGCTTTAAGTTATCTCGTTAAACATGATTCTGATTCTCTGATATTCTTTTATTTTAACTCCTGAAGCTGAAAGACAATACGCATAAGGTTATTGCAACACGATGTCCCTTTATGATTTTCTCTTCCAGTAGCTGCATGTTACTCTTCTAGGACTCGCTTGAAAAGACAAAACACGCGGATGCACATTTCATGGATTCGATGCGCGACATGGAGGCGCGAGCCTAACTTGACAAAGAGTGCGGGCGTCGGAAGTGAAATGCAGCGCGATATAATGGTGCGCCAGACAAATGTCGATGTGCGAGCAACAAGTGCCGAGAGGGCCGTCTACTTCTGACAATGAGCAGGAAATCTGGCCGGCTCTCTACGGATACGTGTGCAAGTAGAGAGTGTAGGAGCGCGCTGGTCACAAAGAGGCATTGCAGTCACAATTAGCGATCACGCAAATTCAGGTCTCGTTCCATTCAGCGACAGCTGTACTTTATATGGAGTCTCCCAACACCGACATATCGCACGGCGACGAGTCGAAAGCACCGCGAAGCACGAGAGCGCTTTGTTGTGTAAGAAACGTAGTAGTGGTATGAAGCGCGAATTGAATCAGTCATTCCGAACGAGCCCTGTCTTCACTGAAGTACGTTTTATGGCGAAGGTGGAAAAGTCGGTAAAATAACGATAAAATAACGTTTCGATAGCGTAACGAAAGCGATCTGATGTTTGAAAGACAATGCTGGTCGTTTCGTGAAATATTCGTGTCTATCGATCTCAATAAGAAAAAATTGTTCAAACATAAATTTAAAATATTTAAGATAAGAATATTAAGAATAATGTATATCGATTCGAATTGATGCTATTACCTCTTATTACAAATTGAAAGAATTTTAGAAAAATAAATTTATATTTCATATCGCTTATTTGCTACAAGTTTTTCAGAAAATAAAAATTTTGAATGTTTTGATTCATTAAAATTTGTAAAATTAATTTTTAAATGCAACTGTGATAACTGATTACAGAGGAATAAAATTATATTCTTTTAAAGTATATTTTTTAATTAACATTTTAATTGTTTTTTAAATATTGCAATTTCAAAAATTACAATTATAATAGCAAATGAGCAAATTATATATATTCGACTAAGAATATTATTAATACAATATTACCCATTGCATCAACTTTTATGATTTTTATTCACAAATGTGAATGCACGTTAATTGTTTAATATATGTGTAAGTATTAGTAAGTTATTAGCGAGTGTATGGTTTCTCGTGTGCGTGAAGAGCCGTGTCACGAGCATAATAATTGGTAATTGATAATTGAGGAAATACGCGGCAGATAAGGGAAACAATAGCGCAGCGGCGTTTTGCGCGGCCAGGGAAGTAAACGATATATTAATCCTACAAATGTATACGCTTATCTATCTCCATCGCGTTTTTACAGTTTACACGCGATACAGTCATTAAAAGAGAATTCGATATGTATCGCCGCGTCATTATTATACCGCCTGATCTATCGCATACTGTAACTCTCGTTTTATATTCGTGACAGGTGTAATTTAGAAATCGAACGAGTACTTAGTGCGGGCCTCGGGTGCGAAATATTACCCGGAGATCGTAAAAGAAAATGTTAAACAACGACAACGAGATTCCGCCCGATTTTATATGATATTTATGCGAACGTGAGTGGCAAGCGAGAAAATGCATAAACAATATGGATATAATTTTTAATTACGAGAGACGGCAATAAACATTTTCGAAATGAATCAAATCCCGCGAGTGTAGTAGTATAAATGTACGTTAAATAGCAGGTAAATATTCCTTTATAGTTGAAAAAATTAATTACTAATTTATATCAAAGTGTCAGTGAATGATATTACCATGCTTATAAAGTGTATAATTATGTTATTATTCAAGACTGATGTCGACATCGTGATTTACCTGATAAACATACCAGTATAAAACATATCAAGCGTACTATTATAAAGTAGTAGTAGTACTTGTGCTTTAAGTTTAGCAAAACTTACATAGTAATATAGAATAATGGATAATTATTTAACAACCAACACATTTCTGCTAATTGATATTAATATCATTATGAAACGTTTAATTATGTTATTTTTTAACACAAATACATATACCGATATAACGTAAATGAAATAGTTTACATTTCGTTCCATAAATACGTGTACGTTAAAGGCCTTAATAATAGACAAGCTGTAACTCTCAAGTCATATCGCTTATTGCGAATAATTAAATTTTCTCAGAGTTATGCAATCTGAATATATAAGACATTCTCTGGGTTATGTTAATGAATTATAATCATAAATATAATTTACATTAATTAAAAAATAATATATTTCTTGAAAATTGTTATTTAAGGAGAATTCAATAAAATTTGAGAATTTATATATAATACAATAATATAAGATTTTAAAATTACTGATAGATAAAAATGTGAAAGATATCTTCGATGTTATCTGAAACCTGACGGAATCTTATCGTCGACGAGCTGCGATCCTACATCGATTTTTTACTAATACATGATTAGGCGGGCATCTGATAGGTACATTTATGATTTCCCGATAGTCCGATTCATTCCGACCTAATAGTGTCGTTTCGTTCCAGTTTGATTCCAAGGTCGGTTGGGTCGTTTCGGGATCGGCAGTCGAATGTTGGTAGAATAGAGAGTCGATTCCGGTTTTCATGGTACCCTTGATTGTCTGCCCGATGTTGTTCAATGTGTTTCCGATATCATTCCAGACAGAACGCTTCGCTTGGAGGTTGCTGGCTTGTGTGGCGCACGTCAAAGCGACGAGCAGCAAAAGCACGCTCAGAAAACGTTGAGGGAAATAAAATCTCATTTCTGTATCTTTCCTTGAAGGCGCGAAGAACTGCTACCTTAAACAAACTTTAAACAAGTTCGATACGTTATTGTGAGATATTTCTGGTATAGTATTACGTTAGAAAATCTATTGTCTAATATTTTTTGAAAATATTAGACAATAGATTTTCTAACGTAATACTATATTTAAAAATTTTAAAGGTATGAATAGATAATAATTGTTATCTATTTGTATCTTCTAAATATTTTTGAATTTTCAACTATTGCAAGTCAAGAATTATCGCGATATTTTAACATTAAAACAACGATCATCTCTCTTAGTTTATTCTCGAGTTTCAGATTCTCGAATAATCAAGAGGAATAGCGCGATAGTGTTGGGATACTCTGTATCTCTAATAGCTACAAACATCTGTAAACACTCTTAGTAGTGGATTGAGTAACAATGATATAATTTATTTTATCAATTTATTTTCAAGTTTATAATATACAAAATAATACGGAAAACTTGAGTGTATTATTTTGAATGTATTATCGTAAAATTCTTTAAGTAATGTATGGCAAAGAAAAGTTATTATATTATATTATGTTATATTATATTATTAAAAGTTATTATATTATATTATTATTCTGTCAGATATTAAAGAAGCAATATAGTATAATCCAATCTCTTGAATTAAACATTTTGTTATTTTTAACTTTCATCATGTACGTCAAAATGTAAATCAATCCATTTCTGGAGTTAGTTTCAAAATAAATATTAATGTATGCTTATTAATAATAAACTAAATTTAAGTTAAATTTAATATACTTTCTTGAATTCATTTGTTTAATTCCATTGTTTTAATTAAATTAACAACATATTGAGTAAGACCAGTAGTGATTTATAGAAATAAATAAAAATAATTCAAATTGGGTATAATTTGATATTATGAATTTAACAGTGTATATTAAATTGCATTAATTAATATTAATTATATTAATTATAAATCACAATAATTAATATTAAATTATATAAAAATAAATATTACACTAAATATTACATTAAATTAAAAATGTCTGCATCTTGCAAATTTTTTGTCGAAAGAGTGAATGTTTAAAAAATGCATTAGAACACAACTTATAATACGTCGAAAGCGCGACCAGAAATTGACCAAAAACTCATCAAATTTTTAATTATGCTTTGAAAAATCTACGATAAGATGGATAATAGAAAACGTATAATGAAATTGAAAATGTACCTCCGTTTTCTATCTGTTCCAACTGCGTCTGAAAGTGGTGCGCAATCGTGGAGAGTAGGTTACGTGCCGCGGAAAACGATGAATGGGTTGTCAGAAATGAGTTGTTCGGATCACGGTGGTGGAAGGTTCTTATCGTGCGGAATGAAGTAAAATACGAGCCTGTTCAGAAACATTTATGTGCACGTGCTCAATAATGTTTCCTCGCCCCTGTCTGCGCCTAGTCACGCGATTGCGCTCTCGTCTCGTCTCGTCTCGCCGCGAATTCTGTGTATGTAATATAATACACACCATGTATTTTCTGTGTATTATAATACAGCCGTCGAACGCACTGTGATGCGAAACCAAATGTTATTATGGTACATCGTCCGTCTTCTCACGAACAGATTTTGAGCAAGAGATACATCGCAAAATCGATACTGATGCATAAGTTGTATTGTTTCTTTAAACATTCTTTCTCAATTAATGTATTTTTTTAGTATTTCTTCCAGAGAAATTAGCAAAGATATTGATTATAAGATTGTTTGAAATAAAAAATATAAATAATAAGGAGCATACAGCCACAACGCAAAATGTCTTAAGCGAAAGTCATACATTTAACAATTTTTAATATAAAGTAAACGTTTCGGTCAAGTCTTGATTATCATTAGTACAATAAAATATAAAACGATGTTATAAAAAAGAATATGAACAATTCTTTGTCAGTCCAAAATTGACGATGACAATTACGTTCGTTTATGAAACGAGTTGACAATATTTTAAGTCTAGAATTGAAGATAACAAATTTACATTCGCTTATGAAACGAAATTTTATTGAACGATTTTTATTGACGAAATAGATTTCTTGTTACTTGAAGATTTGTGAGACTTCGTGTGAAAAATACGGAATTTCCAGATTCGAGTTAAATTTAAAAAAAGAGAACAAAATTTTTATCTACTACTTTTTGATATATTGTCGATAAAAATCTGTTTAGATTTAGCTTACCACATATTTTACCACATGTTTTATGCCAAAAGTATAATTCGGAGTTTTTAATGTAAATTAATAACAAGTCTTGAAAAACTTTTTAGTAAGAACTATTCTTGACAAAATGTGATGGCACGTATCTTATGACAGTCTTTATAAATTATGTAAGGAAAGGAGAGGGAAGAAAAGTGAAGGGGAATAGTTTATTGGAGAGTAGAAAGGCTTTTTTCAATAATTGGTAGATAAATGTTAGCATTCTGTATCGCTCTATTTATTCAAACTCATTTTTTATCTTTTGATATGTGTCATCGCGGAGACTGTCTTTTTATGATATGATTGTTCGGAATCTAAAATTATTATATTCTCCCAATCAATCCTATGATCGTGATCTAGTTTGTGATGAGAGATAACAGATATAGCATTAATTGGTTTTTTTATGTCATTATTGTGTTCTTTTAAACGAATTTTTAATTTCCTTTTTGTCTGTCCTACATATGAAGAATTGCAGTCGAGACAATTTATTTTATACACAACATTTGAGTGATCTTCTTTTTTAATTTTATCTTTGCCTGTTTTAATAAAAGTATTCAAACAATTCATAGATTTGTGGGCAATATTGAAATCAAATTTTTGTGTGAAAGTTTTTCAAATTTGTTTGAAATAAAATTAGAAAACTTTTAATAATTGATGAGTTTCTGCGAAATGTAGCACCTAATGCATGTATATATTTAAAGGATCTAAAATTTTCCGTAATAAGGAATAATCTTATTCAAATACCGTTTATTATTTTAATACGTCGAGTATGTAAAATCAGCTTAGAGCGACAATTCTTATTATGTATGTTCGACTTTTTCCAAGAGAATATAAAATTATTATTATTTATTACTGAGGAAGACTTTGTATGTCGAAACGTTTGAAAATTATAATGTACTTATGTAATTAAAATAAAATTCATCTTCTGAATTAAACTGTAATTGTTCGTTATAAACCTTGATATCAATTATATTGCCTTGCATTTATACGACCCTATTTATTTTTTATTTTATACCGTTTAAAATAATAAACAATTTAACAAATTCAAATTCACGTCACGTTGGAATATGCTACTTATGTGTAAAAATAAAACTTGCAGCAAAATTTAATAATATATAATAACATCAAGATAGTTTCAAATTTATTTGCATGAAATGAACTATGCAATGACTACAAAGCGTAATTGATATTTTTGCATTTTCTGAGAGACTTTATGTTTCATCCATCTTCTCTCTTGGTTATTCGATATCGAGAATCGATCTAAAAGCAATGAATGCTATGGAGAATTTCTCGTTTTGCTCTGAGCAGTTTACTTTTTTAATCACGGCGCTGTTACAGTAATGGTAATTACAACGTAGCGAGATATCGATCAAGCTTACGTGCCGGGTATTTTCAAAGAAGAAATCAACACTAGAACAATTTTTGACAAATTTATAGTCGACCACTTTTTGATATAATTTTAATTAATAGCATAAAAAATTAAGTAAATACCGATTCAAAAAATACTTTATTAAATTTTAGGAGAGTTTAATGAAATCCGTTTTCGAAATAAAAATAGTAAAATTTTAATTTAAGTAAGATTGTATTATCGAGAAATTGACATTTGAATGAAAAGATTATTGAATGAGATTGACAATCTTTCTTAAAGACAGTGACAAGCAATTAAATTTTTGCTTAGGAAAAATCAATTTGTTAAAGAACACAGTGATAGGATCCATCATTCTATTTCTTCATAGCTGTGAAGATAGCTTCAGATTCTTCTATACGAAAATGTTAGATAAATGAAGATAAGAAAGTTGAAGGAGAGAGAACTGTACATCAAACGTACGTACGTGAGAAAGGATTCCCTACCTGGTTGAGTTTTTGCACTTTGTATGCCAACGACGTTTTATATCTTGCCGGTACCTATGTTATAAAACCCCGTAGTGCCTGCTCACAATGTAATAAACTCACTTCCAGAACGAATAACGAACGTTATTCACGGGGGACGCGCAGCCGTGGCGAAGGCTTTCTTTGACCGACGGCAAGACGTAAATGCGAGAGCTTTCCCGACCACTAAGTCCCATGTACGTCTTGCCGACGAGAACGTATCGTTTTTTAACGGGCGTTTCAAAGAGGCGTTTGTTTTATCTGTATAATATAAACGTATGTGAATCACTGACGCGATAGACGCTATCGCACTTTTGCTCTCTCGCGTTTCCCATACTTTCTATTATTAATCTGGATCTCGTTATTAATTCGAGTAAATTCCGCTATCTTCTCGACTCTCCACAGACATGCGCATATATATATATATATATATATATATATATATAGTGTTATAATTAAGACTCGGAATCTCTTGGTGTGCTCTTACATAGCACAAGACTCTTTAATCAATCTAGAATTACTTTTACATGAACGGGAAAGTTTCAATATCACTGCCTAATAATAACTTTTACGATACGAATGAATGATAGAATAACTTATTCACTTAATCTCAAGCTATTTTAAACAAGTGTTTACAAATTTTATATTTTACAAAAGTTGTTTTTGCTACTTTGAGGTATATTCAGAATTGGATGTTCAATGTTACAAAAATTATTCAGTGGAATAAACATTGCGCTGAAAAAGTCATTCACGTAAATTGACTAAAAAATCTATAGACGAAGCAGAAATTCGTACTTTCAATGAATTTTTTTTTTACTCATGCGCACATGTTTCCTATTAAACTAACTTTCATGCATAAAAAAAATCTAAATTATTTGGTATAGTGATCAAAGGATTCAAGCCGTTCGTTAAACCGAGTTACTTAACCAACATGTGTGCGATGTACGTTTTTATTATTGGATATCTCTCCCGTTTTTGCTGGGTGTAATCTGACACGACTACAGGTCTCACGTGTATTACAAAATCCGTGTACACGAACAACATGTACCCGCATATTGAAAAGCAACTAAAGCCGTGCTAGTAACTACACGTCAGTAATAACTGTGTTACACTAACCGTGCGCAACGCGCGTTTGTATACACACGTATCGGATTTCGAGTATACGTATAATTTAAGCATCCGATATCATCGAGATCCGTGTGAACATTTTTTCTGGAAGATCTTGTTAAGTTAAGGTCGATAAGGATTGTTCATAATGAAGTCGTTAAACGTCATTTATGTAAAATATTACAGTATGTAAACGATATGTGCACACGTGTCACCTATCAACAAGGGGTGATAAAAGTGGCATAGCTGATTACACGCGAGGTAACGAGCTTCAAATGTGACTGCGTAATGCGGAAATGCCACAGGAAAAAAATCCAACAAAGTAAACGTTTACAAGTTGATTCGGTGTAGATCTGATATATTTAATATATTAGATATATTAATAAAATGTATCGTCCAATATTGGTTCGTGTTAAAGCAATAACACATAAAGTTTCTGCTCGTCATCATCAAGAAGAAGTCGCATCAGTGAATATTGCAAAGTGTTGCAAAGTTCTGTGCGGCGAACGAAGATCCGATAAATAATTCGAGTTCAGCCTTCCGTGGAAGTTTCTCAAAATGTTTTCGTAAACATCTGTTCGATATGTAAAATATATTCGTGCGTATTATTTTTTTCCGCAGGGAATTCGTCATGCGTCAGATATATAAATAAGTTTTTTTCTTGCTCGGACTTGTTTTGTAGTTATTTATTATATTTTCATAAATAAATATATTACATTTAGGTACATGAAAATATAAATATAATAAATATGAAAATATTATTATTGAAAATTGTATATAAATCACATATCACGATCAATAGTACTTTTTCATCGTCAAAGCTATGGAAAAAGAAATCTTATGCTTATATCGTTTTAGATTTATTTCTCGTAAATTAAAATTTGCAATTTTACCACAGCAAATATTGCTTGGAAACTGCGGGCATGCTAAGTGGAGTCTGCTCTTTATGGTCGTCCAACCGCAAGATAATTTTTTATAGCGCGCTTGAGAGCGAGAAATTTAATTGCCCAAGTTTGCTGCTTTACAACTTTGTATCTTGTACGTTTCAAGTATTGCATCAAAATGTTTCGTCGTGCTCAAAACGATTGCAGTCGCGATAAGTTCTACATGAGTTTTTCCACAGAGCAGTGGAGTAGTTAAAATTTTTGAATCGGTATGGAAACTCTGCTGATGTACTTTTATAATTTTTATTAATATACAATATTCTTATTAATATCATTTTTTGTTTTTATTAATATTAGATAATTTTTACTGTTGAATAAATTATTATATTTAAATAATGCAAGAAAAGAATTTTATTGAAATGTCTAAACATTTAGCGAGATACAGATTTCAAAATAATTTTGTTGGACCATTAAAATAATTATATAGAAAAAGCATGGTGAGCAATGCTTGCAAAAAGTTTTGACATTCAAGCAATTAACCAGTTTGAACGTTCTACATAATTATTTTAATAGTCCAACAAAATTATTTTTAAATCTATATATATATATATAGATAAATTTTAAATACTTCAACAAAACTGTTCTTTCTGTATGCATTATAAATTTATATAACAGGGCTTTTGTGACAAATTTAAGTAAAAATTTTCTTTCTCACAGCGAATGAGTTTATTAATAATTTTATTGAGGCACTCATTACAATAAATGATGTAATTTATTTCTGAAAGTCCACAGTGATCAAGAGATTAAATTGGTGCGATGACAGACGGGTTTAATTGCGTTAACCTTAATTTAATCGTCCCAAGTCCATCGTGTTTCATAATTATGTACCTGGTAATGACCTTAAATTATAGGACAACAAATCAGACTGTTTAAGCATATGCAATTTACCAATATTTACACATATCGATCTGCGTACCTAAGGCCATTTATATCGCTTTCATGCACATTGATGCAACTTCCGAAAAAGGAAATTGCATTCACCGAATGACAACGTGAAAAGTTTAATTCTTCGCTTGGTGCTTTCATTAAGTCCTTAAATAATTTACATTCACGCGCTCGCAGGTCGTTAGGATAATTTATGCGCTTTTTATGCCGTAACGGTCACCGTAGCAAATATTTCATCCATGTTGATCGTTCCTCAGAAACATAAAAACTATACAGTTCTAATGTGAATTTTAACAATGGAAAGCAGAATGTTACAAGGTTTATTATAATTTTCACTTTTCATATTAGCGTTAATTCATTTGATTATATTTCAACTGCAAGATTCAAATTAATATTCAGTTAAATTTTTTAAATATTTTTATCAGAGAAATTTTGCGAGAAACGTATACATTAAATAATTCTTTTTCTTCCTGTTGTAATACACACGAGTTAGTTTAACATTGTGAAATTATGATACCGTCGAGCGAGGAATTTACGTCTAGTTGCACGTGAAAAAATTCGCCGTGGCAATTATCGTCGAGGTTTTATTTCCGTTAACAAAGTTTTTATCGTCGTTCACGATCGCGTCTACAGTAGGAAACGTTTTTAATGTATTCACGCGTGACTCTTCACGTTCATCTCTACGCGCAGCAGGAATACAGAGAGTGATTTATAAAAGAGAGGATACAACGTGTGTGCGATAAACTTGATTCTTTTCGGTAAAATCTGCATGGAAAAAAACTCGGGCAGTTAATCACGCCAAAGTTAATTAGCGCGTGATTAATTAAACGTATGTCAAGGTATCAAATCGACCGATCTCCCAGGAGTTCGCTCTCTGACTCCAGTTCGGAACTTCGAATTAATTAACCTTTCGCCGATGTAACGGACAAATTAGGCAAATCATCTTAGTAGATGAGTACTTATGCACGAATGCATATGCAGCTGCATCGTTGACTCTTTAATTTATTATCAGATGCATTCGCGGAGTCGGTAGACTCCGTCGGACTCATGCTTTATGTAAAGTTGGTATGTACAGAGTTGCCGAATGTACCTTTTCATTCAACCTTAGCCTTTTCTTTTTTAATTAAGTCGAGGGTGACTTGACCGACTCGCAAACATGGAGATATGCATGTGCGTTTTCCAGCACGTGAAAATTGCAGATGCACGTTTATCGATAGTGGAATCTTGCGACACAGATTCAATAGTAAACATAATAATATATTTATACAAATTTATCTACTATCGCAATATTCTCGACTGATAGTAATATTATTTATTCATGCTGCAGACAGTATCGATAAACGATCTTTCTTGCGTACATTCTGAAAAATAATATCCATTGACATTGCAATTTTTAACTCTATTATTTATTATTTTATTTCATGTTAAATAAATGTCTATAATATTATATATATCTGTATTATTTGTACTATAATTCATTCTTTAAAGGTTTATCATTAGAGCTTCTCAACTGCTTGATCCATTGAGTTATACCTGGATCGGAATACGGTAGATGTCATTCAAAGTATCTTGAAGCTCTTTTAATTATAGTAAATAATCCTTTCAATATTTTAGTTTTAATTTTTGTTAATAAATATTTTCTACATATATCAAGGAAATGTATAAAATTTAAAAAATATATTTAAAAAAGATCTATTAGTGATAAAAAAAGCAATATAATTTACATGTATTATGAAATAATTATTTCCCCTGATTTCTCTTAAATATTGTATTATTTGAAAAACATATATTCAAATGGAATTAATAATTTGACAACTCTTATAATTTTGACAAATTGAAAAATATTATGTATATGCACACAATATTATGTAATGTACTCAAATATTGTGTATATCAGCCACGGTATTTAACTAGCACGTGTTATACATTTCTATAATTTCGACCGCGTATTTATTGCTCGGCATATTAACTGCTTTACTACGATAATATAACCATTTTGCATGGAATTATTTTGCATAACCGTGTATTTGCGCATAAAAGTCGATTGCAATTCCATCTATTAGTGAGGCGTTATTATCTCTAGAAATCTCAATTAACTATTTTATAAACATCATTAAATTTACTATTTATTTAAATTTTGAAACGATAATAGGGACCGTCAGAAGGTTTATATAAATAATATTTTGTCCGTTTCAAAGAAGCAAAAATATTTCCAGGAAGAGAGAAGATCCTTCAATGTTAAAGATAACTTTATAAAAGTATGCCGTCTACTTTATGCGAAAATTTCAATTTTATTTTAGTCTGTCGTCGAGACGATCGATATAACGTTGCATGCGATTAGGAAATTCTCGCGAAATTAAATTTCCACGAGAATGAACGTAGTTTGTGCTACACTATAGTTATGTATTATAATATATCGCGTGAGAAGAGGAACAATAATAATCTTACTATGCGTTCGCATCCGGGATCGTAAGATATTTAACAAATTTCTAATTTCACAACATTGGATATCAAAAGTGAGACGCTCTCTCTCTCTCTCTCTCTCTCTCCCCCCCTCCCCTTCTTTGTATAGGTGAGTAAATAATTGGTTGACATAAGCGGACAATATATCGATAATTGTGAACCGAGAGAGTAATGCAAATTGGGACTAAGGTAATGCCACGAACATGATGCTATCGTTACCTGATGGGACTTCCTCTTGCGTGCTCGTATATTTGCGTATACGTGTGCGGCTTTGAACATGAGCCACATTCGTACATACGTACACGTACACACATTGTGCGACACGGGTCGCACACGTATATGTGCGGTATACGTATGATTTGCCGGAATCGGCTTTGCGGTCGACCAGCGAATATATCACTGCAGCTTTTGTAGCTTTGATTCCGATCGCCGACGAGAGAATGAGGGTCAGCGGTGCACCACCCGACTATTTTTGTGCCGTAGGTACCTCTCCGAAATGAAGCTCTCGCATTGGCTTTTCCACTTGTGATCGTTGCCAGCAGCAACTCTCCCTCGAAAATTGCCACTTTGAATGAAGATATAAGGGACGATTTATATCCCTTTGACGTATGGATTTTGACAGTACGCCGCGCCATACGCCTCCCGGCATATAAACAATCGCTATTATTTACATTATAGACAGAGAGACAAAGCGGTTAAGCTGTGCGAGCACTAGGATTGTTATATGTTGTGTGCGCTAAATGTAAATATATTATTAGAGAAAAAAAGAGAAATAATAATAATATTAATGCTGAACTTAATGTCATATTGAAAGATAAGAGGAGGGTGGTTTGAGTAAGCAGAGAACCATCAACCCCATTTTCAGTAGCAAAAGTGAAACGACATAATCCGTTATTCTTGGAAATTGCAGAAAAAAAAGAACTATGAATCACCTGATGGACTTCTCTCGTTCCCATTTTAAAGCCACGTGGATTTGCATTTAAGTCAGTTGATACGGTCATACGCATCAAAATCTCGGAATCCTCTCGGTTAAGCTATTAAGCGAGGCTAGCTTTTTCTTATCCATTATGAAGATGAGCAATGAAAAAACAAAGTTCACTTCTTATCATATTAACGCGAAACGTAAAAGCATTAGATTATTTGGATCGTGTAACATTACCGCATTATCAAGTCTAGCTGCAGTAGCTGAGTTAACAAAGTTAAACAAGAAATTAAACAATGGAAGGAGCCTTATCTCAAACGTCACGTTAACAAACATGTCTCGCCATATGACCGTTTTCTTTGGACGAGAATCCATCGATCCACTTTATCTCCACACGATCCCCATTGTGCCCGGCGCTTTAGCGAGTGCCGATGGGACCCGTAAGCACGAATGGCGCAAGAAAGAAGGGCTGAAAGAAGCGTGCCAAGCTCGGAGGGTGGCGCTCAGAGTAGGAGGGTGACACACGAGGTGGTGAGATGTCGTTGGATGAAGGGGACTCCCTTTTCGCGGCCGGCATTAAAGCCATTCCGCGTAGCTGGCACCGAAGAGTCTCCCGGGGAAAACGCTACGGCATTCGACGCGGCTCCCGGGGGATTTAAAGAATGGAAAAGCTCGCGTACCTTCGCGTACAGACACCCCATCGAGCATGAGCGCGACGAGTTAAGGAGGATAGAATCTCCTCGCGGCGGCAGTAGTCGCGAATAAATAAAAATAACGTCGCTCCCTGCGAGAGACGGATAGTAAATGAGCCGCTCCTCGTGGATCATTTGTCACCACGCCCTGGAGCTGAGCGCGCGCTTGATATTACCTTGTTGTGAGCCGAGGGTGTCATTACGCGACGTCGGTCGATCATCGGGCACGCAGCGTTTATGCGGACGTTAATTGTCGCTATTATTTTACGTTCGTATACATCCGTTACGCGTTGGCGGTTCGAAAACAGCAGTTCCGCTGCCGTAAATGAAAAATTCGCCTCTAGAATATCTCGTACGTTCACGTATGTTATTTTGTGTATATACGTTATTGTGTATACATAAATTTCTAGAATGTCAATAAAAATACGTCATACGTTCACAAATTCAAAGATTCCCATCCATCATAATACCCCCTGATTATTGTAATTATATTGTTGTAATAATTGACGTTTGTGACTAGAACGCATAATGATGGACAATTTATCAATTCAACCATTAGCGATAATTATAGTTCACGGGCACTATGGCTTCATTCGATTATGGAAAATATTATTGACAGATGGGTAAGCCGGGTAAATATATAACAATGTTCCTTGATCATGAATCATATTTATGAGACAATGTAAGTATATTTATGCAACGCAAAGCAAATATAAAATATTTCTCGGATAATTTTAACACAATATTTCAATTTCGGAATTGAATTTTAGAAATCCAAATCGCCTGTATTATATGTACGATACGTAGAAATTGTTATTGATAGATGGTTGAGCCGGTTAAATGTTTCCCTTGATCATGAATCATATTTATGAAGTAATATAAATGAAATGATATGTATATTTATAAAACAGAATACAGAGACAAATGTAAAATAATTCCCCAGATAATTTTAACACCATATTTCAATTAAAAATTTTAAAATATTGAATTTTAGAAATCGAAATCATCTTATACTATCTTAAAATTAATAAATGTTGTACTACAGATTTGAATTTTTACAAATTTAAATCGCAAAGTTGAACTATAAATTCAATCAAATATATTCGTATATGGTGGACTTACAAGCTGTTACACACCGCGGTCTCATTCGTCGACGGCGAATTAAAAGTTTGGGACGGTATAACGGCATGGTTTATGATGCGCCATACGGCGGAAAACAAGGCGGAACATTTTAGTACTGTGGAGTTTTTTTCCCACATGACTTGTAACTTTTCGCGAGAGCGACTTGAAACTTTCGGGATACAGCGGAATACACGCGAGCTGTATGAAATATGACGGGATGCCATTAAAAGAGCTAATGAGTATATACGCTGTGTTACGTATTTCTGTTTTAAACGGACGTACCGCCGGGATTTGACGTTTCGTGCTAGTATCGCGAGTACTCATACTGGAGTTATCTTTGCGTCTCGCATGAATACGGTGGACGGGTTACGTGATTTTACAGAGCAGGAAAGAAGTTCTTTTCTACGTTTTTTCATTAAAAATTCAAGTCGAGCTATATTATGTTGTGTTGTATGAAATTATTATATGTATATTCTAATAATAGAAATATAGTATATTAATATATCATTCTATCATCATTATTATATCATCATTATTGTAATTTAATATAATAATACAATAAACATAACACATTTTGATGTATTAAAATCTCAATAGATTAAAATCTACCGAAAAATAAGATTATATGGGAAGAAGATTATATGCACTGAGAAAAAAAATGATGTTGATTCAATTAAAGTCTATGTTATGGGCTGTCACTAACATAAGTGATTCATGTATATTTTTATTGACATATATATAAAGGCATAAATTATTATTTCAATAATCAAGATTTTCAATAAAAATATACATGAATTAATTACTTATGTTAGTGACAGCTCGTAATATAGATCTTAATTGAATCAATAGCGTTTTTTTCTCAGTGTGGTTTTATTGAAATATCTAAAAGCTACATAGATAGAGATATCTAAAAATAATTTTGTTGAATCGAAGTAATTATGTAGGACACTCAAAACCAATTGTCAGAATATCTAAACGTCTTGCTGCATACATGAACGTTCTATATATAGTTATTTTGATAGTCCAACGAAATTATTTTCAGCTCTATTTAGTTAAATTTTTAGATATTTTTTCTCATATGTTCTAATTAATTGGATAATTCTTTTTCGAGGTATTATAAAAAAATATATAAAATAAAGAGAAAATACTTTTATGATTCAGCTTTTGAAAAAATAAAAGAGAAGAAATATAAAATAAGGAACGTTCTCTGTAAATTTATTACACAAAGAAAAATTGTATAAGTTAATAAGATCACTAAGTCGGTCGACAACGTCGTCTCGGTTACAATGATATCGAGGTATCATTGATTCTTTATTTGAGGGGAAAGGAAAAAAACTAGAATTTTTCTAAATTCAGTCTTACATGTGGTCCATCTCTGTCACGGTTGGGCGAGGAGGCTCACAGATCAAGAAAGAAGGAGAGACATTATCGTTCACAGACACGCTCGCCTTTTTCTTTCAAGCAAGAGTCGTCGACACTGCGACGGTAAGCACTTTCATTTTTGTGCCTTTGGCAAAGTTCTCGACGCAAAAGCTATAGTAGCTTCTCACCTCTATGCGAATGTATGATAGAGAAGGCAAAATTGTTGGTAAGTGACGAGAGAGAGGGGGGAGAGGCAGAGGGGAGGGGGAGGGAGGGGAGAGAGAGAGAGAGAGAGAGAGAATTCTGAACAGAAACGAAAAAGAAATGTGAAGAAAGGGGTCGTTCGAAGTGGCTCGGTCCGACCAACATCGGGGAATGATTTAGTGTAAATAGCGAGCAAATCGAATTGATACGTGTACAGATAAATCGACAAGTGTAACATGAAACAGTAATCTGATACACCCAATGCTGTTTCATAATAATAAGTCGAAGATATTTATATTTATATCTATATCTTTTTTAGTTAATTAAAATATTTCATATCAATATTGATATAATACAAAAATATATTTATTCTTGAAGCTATAGATCTTTATATTAATTAATTTTTATTTTGTATATACTTTTATACATAATATTTTATATATTATATTTTATTGCTATTGCTTTTTTACTTCAAAAGTGACACAATTCAAAAAAGTAAGTTTTCCAAACAAAAAGGGAAAACTAAATTTTAACATGACAGAAAGTTATCGATTAATGAATAATAAAAAGAATATATTTTAACACATGATCAAATATTATTACTATTTTCATTTTACAATCCCTAAAAAGTTATTCTTTATAGTGTGACGATTTCAATGATTTTTTTTTAAATTAATTCATTTTTGATGATTGATAGAGAAATGTTTACCTAACTACTCATTTGACAATAATATGATAATAATTTGAAAATCACATTTTTTCAGTCGTATTATTATTTTAAAAATAAGAGAATGATATATATAATATGGATATGTGCGATATTTATAAATTAATTTCAATAAATTAACTAGAGAGTACAAAACCCCTTTTTATTATCATATTATTATACACGTACAAGTAACAAATTATGCGTGTATCTTTTTGCTGAAAAAAATATTTGAAAAACGGAATAGCTTTTCCAAACTATTACTAAAGGACATTTTTCAACAATAAAATTGCTTTCGAATTCCTATCATTTTTTGCATGTCACGAAAGAACAGCGTGGACATTTTACGCCGGTATCGAGAAGCTCGACAGAAAGAACTGAAACGAGAGGAGTCGAATGAGCGAGAGAACGCTCTTGCAAAGAGACGCAATATCCTTTGGAGGGTCATTCGAATCAGAGGATGGACAAATAGAAGGAAAGAAATGCAGGAGAAGAACGGGAGATGGTGTGATCACGCGAGGTTGGCGCGTTCGCGATCGTTACATCCCGAGAGCACGTTTCGCGCACAACTCTCCTTGTGCTGGTAATACAGACGCCGCTTAATAATTTCTGCGGAAGTTAACCGGCGCCCTGTGTACCCCGTGTTTTTTTAAATTCCCGCAAGTATTTCAGCGCCAGCGAGTTATTGCCGCGACAAGAGCAAATGGCACGCGGACGTGCCGCGCCGGCGCTCGTCTCGTTTGTGGCGAGACGTTAAGACTTAACGCGAGCAATTCCCCCGGAGACAGCGACGATACTAAAGTGAGCTTAGGAATATCGCTTTCCGCGGACGTTGCGGGAATAATATACGATTCATCGAAAATTGCATAGATATGTATAATATATTCGCGTTAAAATCTCATTCGGAGTCTCGTGTTATAGATAACGTCGAATTCAAATATTTTGGTAATTGGCAGATTTAGAATCATCCTTTAGAATTTTTTAATGAAAGACTTCAAAAATTTTTGAATGTCTTGGATGAATAATATTTTTGATGAATAATATTTTTAGATTTTTGTTCGTATGATTTCTGTTTCTATTCATATGCTTTATATTCTATTCATGTGAATACTGAAAAGATATTTGCAGATCCATGAAAAATCGAAACTTTATTTGATTATGTTAAAATTCTAAAAATGCTATAACTTTATTGAGACGTTTATTTCAATAAATCCGTAAATTTGTCTGGAGAATGGTGATATTTTTTAAGCATCTTATTTTTAGACCGTATATGTACCTAACATGACTAGGAATGAAATATTTATATTGATCGAAACTGGATCTTTAATGCTTTAAATTATTCATTGTGAATTATATAGATACCTATTATATGGATACTTATACTATATATGTACATGCATATATATTACTATATATGTACATCCATATTTGTAGTCATTTGAATCGCGCGCCAAATTGATTTTCCGAATTTATAAACGCAATTAAACTAGTATAATAATATCACAAATTAAATTAAATTGTCTAGCAATTTTTAATAATTTTTAATGCTCTATCAGACATTATATTAGAAAGATGTTAATATGCTGAAAACTGTAAATAAATTTTATTGCGAAAAATATTACCTTGGCCTTGTATTTCATATGCGCGTCCTAAGCCTTTAGACTACCGAGACTTGTTACTCTAAAAGCTTAGGATGCTCGTACGGAATATAAGAGACCCCAGGTTCGACTCCCAGCAGAGGTAATATTTTTCGTAATAAAATTTGTTTACAATTTTCATCAGTACGTTAATATCTTTCTAATATAATGCCTGATTGAGCATCAAAAATTATTAAAAATTGCTAGTCAATTTAATTTAATTTGTAATATTACAGTAGTTTCATTGAGGCATTTAATTTTTAATGATATTATTTAATGTATATGGCATGTTCGGATTCTCATCTGGGTGCTCCCCGGATGTCATGTCATCCTTGTTGTTTATTGAATGTTAAATAAAGATGACGTGACATTCGAGGAGCATCCAGGTGAGAATCAGAACACGCCTTAAGTTTTTAAATTCGCAGATATTTCGATTTGTAAATGACATGTTCTTCAAATTTTTTCTATATTTGAATGGAAACTTCAAATCAAATTTCAGATATACAGACTTTGGATTTACAAGTTCTGGGATTCTCCCGAGATCTCTACACAATCTACACGCTCTCTACATGCTCTACTCTCCAAATTTACAAATTCAGAAACTTGAACTCAACACGAGTTCTGAAATTCGTAAATCTTTGAATTCACGGTATTTATATAGATACATAGCTTCTCAAGATTACATATCATCACTACATATGTGGAAATCTCGAAGTTTCACATCCGTAAATTTATAACTGATTCACAGAAACGAATTTGCGAGCACTTAAAACCTGAGATTCTTTGATTCATAGGAGTTGCGAACTCTACTTACGCTTAAATTTACAGATCCCGAAATTTACACACGCTTGCATCCCCTGTGGTCGTTGATCCTCTGATATACCGTAGTTACTAGACACATTGTTTCGCAAAGCTTCACACAGATCATGTTTAATACTTCGCGATATGCTCATATTGCGCGTATTTACTACGCTCACAAATATCGCTGTCGTAAGCGAAACGTTAATTTTCCAAAGTGTCATTATCGACAAGTTTTAAGAGGAGCACCAGGCTAATTTCTGTGTCGTTTCTGCGAGTTGTATCGAGCTCTCTAATCCTCACGATTGTGTTGCCAAACGACGGAACGCATGTGTTATTCAGTGATCGCCTAAGCAATTAAGCTCGGGCACGGACGTTTCCAAATTGAGTTCGTGTTCGGTCGTTCGTGTTATAACGCTCAACCTGGACATTAGTTATATCCCTGAAAAGGGTTTCGCGCGATTCGCGGATATCAATTATTCCGGGAGCTTTAAAGGGTATATATTTTGCCAACCTGTAAATACACGGCCCGTTTTTTACGTGCTCATTTCGCGTATTTTTCCCTATTACATTTTATGAAAATAATTCTTCGTATTCTTTGAGGGTTTTTATTAAATATTCTATTTCATTTAAATTTTTATACCCGTATTTACAAAAAGATGTATAAAAAATATTATGTTATACGAGTATAAATTAGTTGTAGACTGGAAAGTCAAATCTATCGAAAAATAAATAGCGTACAAATTAATTTCAGTATAGCTTGAGAGAAACTATACGGACAGGATGATTTTGTTAATTTATTTAAAAATTTAACTAGACACAAATCTGAAAATCATTTTGTTAGACCATCAAAATAATTATATATAAGACGCTCAAATTGGTTGCTAAAATATTAAAACTTTTTACAATATTTCTTATTAAAAGCTTGAGATTTTTACATAATTATTTTGATAATTTCGAATTATTTTCAAATCTGTATCTAGCTAAATGTTTAGATACTTCAGCAAAATCATTCTTTCCGTGAAAAATCCGTGAAATGAATTTTTGTAATAAATATTCACGAGACGATTCGCATCTAAGAGTGTTGAAGGCGATTGCACATGCAAGTGCATTCCTCAGGAATTCGATTTGAAAGGAATAGCGAGATGCCTAATAAGTTACGATACAAGACTTTGAAGCTCATTCCTCCGACATGGGAACTGCTGGCTCATAACCACTCAGGGCTGGCTGCCCTTTCGAGAAAGGGTGCAGGCCAGGCCGCGTTTCGCGTTTCGACGGCCGCAGCTTACCGCGCCACGGGACGTATGCGGCGGATATTCTTGCCCTCTGTATCTCCCCTTTGGCTCAGTTTCGCTCAAATCCGAAACGAGCTTTCAGCTCAACATTAGCAAGTCTTATGCCGTAATGCTCGATACTCTATTTCGAATCTCGCGCTAACACGAAAGCAGATCAGAGGATGTGTGCATAAAGTGATTCACAATTATTTAATTACATTTTGCATTAATAAAATTATCACCGATTGCTCTTATACATAATTATAGTCCCACAAGTGTGAGTGTTTTAAAAAGATTCCTAAAGATAGGAAATCTTATTAAAAAAATTATGTAATTAAATGCTTCAAGGTTTGCGAATTTACATATTAATATTTTTTATAAAAAATTACGGAATATAATGCACAAAATTGCCTAATAAAAATAAAATATTAGAATAACGCCTTATAAAAATATAATAATAATTTGTAGAAAAATATATATAAATAATAAAACATAATTTCTCTCAGTTGTTAGTAATTAATGCGTGTTCATCGTTTATGCTTGGAATAGAAAAATATAAATTTAGAAAGAGAAGATTTCTCTCGCGGTTTTCTCCTCAAACGTCGTTCGAAGATGCTTCCGAGACTTTCTTCGCTCCGATCTTCCTTTGTCGGAAATGCGCTAACGATAAAAAGGGTAGAAAATTCGTCGGGTGTATCGCGAAGAATATTCAAGTAATAAGATGATCTCGTTTCCGGTGGCGTGTTGGCGGCCGCAGCGCAGTTGCCGATGTCGATCGAACACGCCCCGAATGCGAATGTAAGCGAAACGAAATTGCAGCAGCTGGGCTTTTGCTCTCTCTTTCTTTCTTTTTCTCTGCCTCTCTCTCTCTTTCTCTCTCTCTCTCTCTCTCTCTCTCTCTCGAATAGAGAGTGGAACCAGCCCCCGAGGTCGTTGATTAGATAGATGAAGTGCGGCTGGACCGAACGCAGCAACGCAAGCGAGAGGAGGCTGCTGGAACAAAATTCCCCATCGAGTACAGTTCGAAACAGTCTAGAAACTGTTTGTTGCCTCGGCATCGATGGTCCGAGGTGAACGTATACGCGCCTCGCGACTTCCTTTTCCCCGCACGTACCTCATTTTTATTTCGACTCTCTAATAAAAGCGCGGACCCGATCTAATTTCGTTTGAGGCAATTTGTTCCTCTCGGGCCACTTCATCCGTCTACAAATCGTGCCTGTTTTTTTCTCCTTCGTCTCTCAATTATTATATGTAATAACTGCGTATAACGGAATGCATTTTGCGAAGCTACACTAGTACGGCATGTCAATATCCTGGAGCGACTAATATCGGATTGATAAAAGAGATTTTTAATAGTAAAGACAGAAATAACGATATACTTTTAAAGAAGAAGGCTAAGTGTCATTTCTTTCAGGCGGATCTCTCCGTTTTGTCCGAGAGACTGTATCAATAGAAAAATTCTGCAACGTGCAGCGAAGCTGATGTTGGCGCAAGATCTAGCAACCGAGATTTGCGAGGCACCAGTCACGAACTTACGAGAAGAATAAGAAGGAGAAGAAGAAACGTACAGACGGGGGTAACGGAGCGGGTACGTCCCGGTAATGGTACCGGAAACTACACTTACCCAGGAGTTCCGGCGCTTTGAGCCTTCCTGCGCTCCCGAGTTTCGTACTCCCGCTTCGGCTTCTTACAGTTCGCGTTAACGGCTATTCGCCGCTCCCCCGCTATATCCGAAATCCATGAATCCGTACTGTCGTAGCGTACTGAGCGCCCAGCATCGCGAAAGTCGGAAAGCGAATTCCTTACGGAAATTGGAAGGAGCGTATTTATTGCTGCTTAGCGATTGATGCCGGAACATCGCTCGAAACTTCCCCTGGGAACTGGCCGCGAATGTGGAAATTTCAGATATTTATCGTACCCAGGCACGACTTTAATGCTTGCCTTTTTTGTTCTGTCGTTTCTTTTTTTGTCATCGTCCAACAATGCCTGCGGTTTTTTGCAAATTGCTGTTTTTGCGTAAAACGCTTTTATTGCACTATCAATTTATAATCCGAAACTATTTCCGTTCATTTGTAATTCAACTTTTCTGCTATGTAATAATTTAATTGCGAGTATTAATGTAATGCTATATAACAATTTAATTGCGAATATTAATATAATTTGGGTTAATATGTTATCTACTTATAGAAAGAAAAATTTAGTTCTTTAATAAACCGCGTGTTATATTCACGCGAAAATTGAACATTATTTCGCAAGGGATTAAAAACATAAATCTTACGAATTCCATTCTGAATTTTCATTTGGGAAATTGTGCTGGGGTACTTAAATTGTAAAGTATATTTATCGTTCCCACAACGAGATGAGGCCAAATTCGTCGACAGTTTATAATTCTTTAACATTAAGTAATTGCGAAAATACTTTTTTCACCGCAAAAAAAAAATGGGCCAGCAAAACTTGTCACAGGATTCGTAATTGAGAGAACGAGCGCGATTTCCGTTACACCCTGTATATCGATCGGATGGTGCGTGCCGGGTTTCCATCGGATTAACAGCTTCTTAATTTTCTCGCGCGCAAATCGGAAGATTTACAGCGCCGGTTTCCCTATAGGTACCAGGCATGCAAGCGTTGCGCTCTCCGCGATATTGGTTTCGGCTCGGTCGCTTTAAACGAACGAACCGTTAATGCACTCTGACCTGGTATTGGGTGAGCCATTGTGCAACGGGGAAGCGTGTAAATAATTTCTACCCATCTACCTCCACGCTCACAATACGAGCCGTTCGACAAGAGAGGCTTTAAGAGGGTAGTTCGTAAATCCTCCGCGAGACTTTGTCAAGAATAGCGAAGTAACGACAGACGGCATGTAATACGCGAGTAAACACGCGAGTAACATACCGCTAGACGATGTATGGTGTACTGCAGCGCGCGATCATATTAACAATTAACTAACTATCGCGTCAATTATCTAATTCGCGAGTCAATTTCGCCGGCGGTTTTGTGTAATTTCTGGGCACGTTATTCATGACAATCATGATTACTTCTCTGCTCGCCGTAATAAATACATGTATGCATTTCTTACTTTCTCACACATGCAAGAATTTATTTCAAGAAATAAGGGAAATGTATCAACTAGTGGACAGTTAGTGGACATGACAATTCGTTGGACGAAGTTATACAAAATTTTTTAATGATACGTACAATTTTAAATAAATTTGTTGTTTATAAAAATTTAGTAATGATTTATTTAAAATCATATATATCATTAAAATCTTAATATTTAAATGTTTTATCATTTTGTCTAACAATTGGTTCATATCTACTAACTGCTACATTTACCTTATGAGTTCTAAGTGTATCCAACTTTAAGTACAAGTACTTATAATTCAACTTATAAGTAATTTCTGAAATTTTGGAAGAAATAGAAACAAAAAAACCGCAAATATTTGTACAACTTTGTATGTTATAAATAAATATGTAAAACTTGAACGTATAAGAATAAGATAAATGTGAATTATATGTATAGCGAAATATGCAAAGTTTTTATTTTTACGCGAAATTGATTTAAATCGAATTATAGTCCTTTTTGTCTGATTTTATTACTTATGCTCAGAATAGAACGATTATAAATCTTGTTCAAGATTTTCAATTACATTATGATTAATTATTGGTCGTGTTATGTTATATATTCAAAAATAAAAACAATATGCTATGACTTATATAGTTATAATTGATAAGAACGTTGATCGAATTTGATTGCTATTGGCAAAGCTTTTAGCTTCTTCAGATGAATTATGCCGTCACAATTTTCGACGCGACTGTCGATATCATTCAAACGTTATAAGGAAAATTATTACAAAAATAAAATATACTCTGATAATTCTATAAATATTACTAACATTTTATCTATTTATGTCTGCATTAATATAACTTCCAAGAAGACCATAATACTTTCTTTCTTATTTCCTTTCTTCCTGCGAAATCTCTTTATATAAAGCGACTAATTAAGAAAAATTGAATAATATTAATTTTTAAGATGGATGTCTATGAAAAGTAATTGAGATAATAAAAAATTAAGATTATATATTAAAAAATCTTTATGTGTAGGTATTACATTAGATATGACTCCTTCTAAATAACACCTCGGTTTCTACATTAATGATTGGAGACAAATCGAGCCGATTATAACAGAACTCAACAAATTCTCTCCGGAGTGCCATAATACATACTCCGAAATTTTTATTGCGCTGAACATGATGCTGTTGCAAGAATTTGCGTAGCACGTCAGGATTTTAAATAAAATATGGTGAAATGGCCAAAAATTTGTTGCTCATTTTACTTCATTTTACTCAAAATCCTGACATGCTATGCAAATTTCATTAACAGTATTCAACGAGAAAAAATCTTCGGAATATGTAGTATAGCGTTTCAAAGAAAAAAAGTGATTTTTTAGCGAATAGAATAATTTAATTTCAAAAACAATCAAAATATCCATGGAAATCAATTTGCATTACTATTTTTGCAATTAGCCTATTTGCTAAGTAACAATGTAATACGTATTTATATCCCAAGTGCACTGCTTGTGTTGAAAAAGTGGTCACTGCATTATCTCAATATTCGGTCGTCCAAAGTCGCGTCTCGTACAAACGAAGACATGTCACGAAGTCAGGGCGGAAGTCAAATTTCGCAATTTTGCACGAGAGCCGGAATTTACGTTGTCAGCGGCACGAAGCACTCGGGCTACAAATTTATGGGTCGGGTCTTCAAACAAGACGTACGTAGAGCACGATTCCCCGTCCGTTTCTGAGCGCGGGAGTAAAATTAATTAAGCAGTCAAGGACAAACTATCTGCTAGACATATCCGGGGATGTGAACCCGGCCGCCCAATTTTCAGTCGAGGCATATTGCGTTTCCCCCCTCCTTTTCACCCTCATCTCGCCCTCAATTTCCCTCTATCTCGGCCTCTTCGTCCTCTTATCCTTTGTCGTTCTCCCTTTCTCTTCGTGAGATTATTCAAATGTCGTCTTGTCGCGTGTCATCCTCGAGAATACTTTCCAAATTGTCTATTAGCGTCCCTGCCCTTTTATCCCATATTTCACTTTTATTGCGCTAATTCAAGGGATTGGATAAGTTGCGCGGGAGGTGTTTGGTATGGTTTCGTTATTGAGTCCTTTGGAAGTCGATTGGCTGCACCGCCGCCGTTTAGTGGAATCGCACTACCTCGGAAACTGAGCGCTAATTAAGACATAAGTCGGGCGAAAATGTTACGATACGGTCTGCAGAAATCCTTCCGCAAGACGCTGTAGAAAATGAAGATATTCGACGCAGTTATCTTGTAACAATGAACATTAACTTTACCAAGAAAATCGTAAATATTATATACTAAAATGTACAACATAAAATAAATTTCATCGTTTAACGATACAACCGCTTTGATATTCTCAAGTTTGCGAATATCGTCGAAATTTCATCGGCCAAGGAAAATCCTTTTTCCGATACTAGATTCATTATTTCGTAGTGCAAAGTGAATCAAAAGGAAACCACTCCTTACTTTCCTCTTTCATATATTCCATGAACTCTGTTGTTCGCGAAGCGTCCTTTCATTTACATTAACCTGTCTTAGGATAAAACTATGATTTCGACCTCCCAATTTATCATTCTTGTTGGAGATTCGTTGTAACGCGCTGTTGACCGTTATCTTTCTCGTTATAATTTTGCGAGACTTCCGTAGATTTACTGTAGTTGTGCAGCGAGTTCTTTCACATTGTATGTGTGTCGGACTGCTATAACCTTTCTTGAATATATATATCCTGTTATATATTCATAAAAAATCTTTAGCATTTATATATATATTTATAAAAATGTTTATTTTATTATAAATCTATTTTGTAAATTACACACAAATTCGTAAATCCTGCTATACAAATAAACTATTTAAACTATTTAGCGTTTTAACTATTTTCAATAAACAAAACGGCAACAAAACAGCGATTACTGTTTTTTATTGATTATACGAAATTTTAATAAAATAATTTACACGAGCGTAAATATAATATTGACTATCAGGAATAACAATTATAACTACCCATTCTTTTATTGTAAATTAACAGTAAAATAAATTTGTTGTTGCCGGTTGTATCAAATTTTTCATTTCTGAAAAAGGAATTGTTTTTTACAAATAAAAAGAGAAACATAAAATACTAATCCACCGGTGAAATTTCATATATATAACGTAATAAGCTTTAATTTTTACAGAATATTTAATATGTTAATTCTATAATTTATTATGTTATACTAATCAATATATTATTTATAATATAGATATTGTATTTATTATTATATTATAAATATAATATCTATAAATAATACACAATGTTTTTAAAAAAGAAACAAAAAATGTCTGTGTACAATTAGTGTACATATGAATATGTTTTTAATATTAATTTTTACTTGTTTACATATATATAATATTCAAGATTCATCGCGTCAACTGTTTTTACTAAACACCAAGACTTTACTCTTATCAAAGGCAAATTATTAATAACGTCTTTGCATGATGTCGTCTCAGCACGCATGACAGTCAAAGCACGCAACAGTGGAATATCGTTTTCAGTCGTTACAAGTACAAGAGAAACTCCTCTAATAACGGCATCCTCTTCTCAACTATAGTCATTAATCGCGTTGCTTGTCGCTCTTACGTTAAACATTTCTGCAGGAGTGCATGCATTAAACCCCGCTGGCGTTTCTTGCGCTATCATAAACGTCTCGTACCTCGTATTGTTTTTCCTGACATGTCACGAGATGTCCGGACATTAATAATAATTAATAAAATGTTGTCGCTAGATTCGACATGCAAGAGATCTCCTCGTCTATTTTCTATTATATACGCGCTGCGAACTTCGGCATTATTCCAGCCTCCGCGTTTTCGATCGTTCTTATTGTTTCCGCCGCATCATTTTATATCATGCTCTCTTTTACATCGCAAAGTAAGAATCCTCTTTTCTCTCTTCCTGATAAGATGTAATCAATAATGCATCGAACGTACATTATATAAGCGATTCTGTTCGTTTCAAAGAGAGAGATGCTTTTATATTCTTTACTTCGAACTGCTGCCAGCCGAAGGTTGTGATCAACATTCCATTTTATGTAGAATGATCGAAATATGAAATTTACTACACATATAGTAAGAAACTAAACATCTTTCAAGCTTTCGGTCCGCTAAAAAAAATCGATATATTACATCGGACTGAGATGCGCGTGCGTCCTTCTCAAATGCGAGCGCATCCTTCGTATCGGCGCGACAATTCGCAAACACTTCTACAACCCACCCTCAAAGTCCCATAAACGAGCGTCGTAGGATCGTCAGATTGTTGTTGTTCCGCGATGATAACGCTTGAGAATCCAATTCTCAACCAACCACTGGCAAACTCCCGTCCACCCGAGCGTGCCGCGGCCAACATTCAGCCCCTTGTAAGTGAAAACCGAGAACACCTCGGCGATTCCCCAAGTTTCTCGAGCGACTTCCAGACCCTCCCCCCTCGCGGCCATCTTCTTCCCCGTGTCTTTCTCCATTCCGCCCTACTCTACCTACCTCTCATAGTGCTTCCCTTCACGCTCGCACTCAACCCCCGCTCCTCCCGAGATGTGCAGCACCACGATGGTACCGCCGCAGTTGCGGCCTCATCTCAGCCTTCTCTTCTTCGACCGTGCCAACCCTTCCCCGATTCCCCTTATCCCTATCCAGCCTTCCTCAGTGAACGATTTCCACAGACGTGGTCCGTACAGTCTGGGCTGTTCCTCTCCCTTTCTCCCTCTTTCCCCTTTTCTCTCCGTCTTTCTTCTGTCTTTCCTTCGATCCTAGGATCTATCCGTCTTCTTGCTCACCCTTGCGCTT